>NC_065522.1:34494751-34530979 GCF_006386435.1 Epinephelus moara | reverse complement strand
GTACTCTTCTTCAACGTTTGCTTTACTTCCTGGATTTTTCCCACATGGAAATTCTGACCAATCAAGAGCAGCTTTCTCACACAAAAGCAGCCTCAGCTCAGCTATAGAAAACAGATACATTGATGACAATTGTGTGTCTACATTTGAACTAAACTTTAATTTATTTCCAGCTTTATTTTATTTTATTGTATTTTTGGTCTGGTTATGTCTGGTGTGATCATTCTTCTTCTTCTTCTTCTTCTTCTTCTTCTTCTTCTTCTTCTTCTTCTTCTTCTTCTTCTTCTTATTATTATTATTATTATTATTATGCCTGTGTATTAATATGGTTTTAATGGTGAGTTTGTTGCTGGTGGAATGCTGCAACACCAAGGCACATTTACACTGACAACATTACTGCACACCATTTATTGATCTGTTAGGATATCAGCAACACAAACCACACAGAGCTGTTAATAAAACAAACTAAGTAAAGGTTGGGAGCCTATCAATGATTTACAGACTTTAGCCACGTTGTCAGATGAGCTGACTGAGACACACAACATTCAGCAGGTATGTGGTCTTTGTCTCACATTTATTCTAAAATAAAGTAGAAACTTTTAGAAAAAAAGTGTGTGCACGATGAGTTATGATCTCTTAACCAGAACTTTATATTAGAACAGATAAAAAATCTATTTCACAGCGTTTGCGTGGGAAAAATTCATGCAGATGCAAAATTGATTTCAAATGCAGGTCATTATAAATAGAAGTCTTTTCTAATTAAAACAGCCCTGAAATGTTTTTTTGAATGTGGAGCATGTTATCAAGTCACCTGTTTGTTTAACACCAAACTGTGACAGAGTCTGTACTGTGATGAATGTACCGGAGGTTCTGAACTTTGTAACATAGAAAGGGCTGAAGTGTAACTAAACTATTTAACAAACTTCAAGCTTCAAAACACCTTTTAATTCATTATGGGATGTTTAAATGTCTTAAGCTACAAAAGTGAAATGTGTCGTAAAATGTGAGGTTTATTGAATCAAGTGTAGACAGACTCACTGTCATGACTCTGTAAATATTTGGAAAAGGGTTGTCACCACAGAGAATGAAGGAAAAGTGTATGTGTTCTCACAGGTGTTGAGTTTGTGGGAATCTAAAGAGTATGATATTATATGATAAAATATAATATGTGCAACTTACTGGTAGAAGACAGCAGGTGGCAGTTAAGATTTTTTAATTTGTTGGAGCCTCCTGCATGAGTACAAAAAAGTTCAGATGTGATATTCAGTGTATAATTCAGCTCTTTAGATTGACTGCATTCTTTTAAGGGGATATTTTGCCACTTTTCAACCAGCTTCATATCATAATTATGTGGCTAGTGTATGTAAATGACCTGTGGTAAACTTCTCTCCATCTAATCAGAGCCTAGATCTCCCGGCTCCCCCTCTGAGCAAAACTCTGCCAAATGATGCCAAGTGTCATCCGGCGGAGTTTCGCTGGCTCTCAGGGCTGTTGCAACAGGCTGTATTTCCACTATGCTGTGCTGCCCACTCTCTGTGATGAGACCACGGACACACAGAAGTGGACCAACAGACAGATCCGCCCGTCTCTCTCTCTTAAACTTTGTCCAGCCTCGGTAAAACTAGACAGTGTCGATCAAATATAAATCAAGATTGCATTGCCTATTTCTCACCTCAAATTTTTGCAGAAAAATGTTTTAGCTACTGTTTAACTATAATACAAGCTTGCTGTGTCATTGTGTCAAACATACCAGTTTGCATTTTGTCACCCACCAGCGGGAGTGTTTATTGGTCCATTGAGCTGCACTGCATTCTGGTAGTTGTAGGTTTTCTAACTCTTGAGTGAAAAAAATGCCACAGCCCTTTTCTCTGTTTTCTCTGATCACGTAGAACCATTTCCAAAAGTATTTGTGTCTTTCTGCTGCAGAGACAGCCCAGGTTTATGAGACCATCTTTCCTGCAGTGAAATACTTTTTTCAGCATGTTTAGATGTAATTTTGGCCCAAGTTTTACATTAAGAATGACTTGAAAGCCTTTTCCCCTGTAACTTACACTGTCGTCACTGTTTGCTGTTTATTTTCAGCACTCCATGATGCTCTTCCACGCAGACGAAAGGCCCCTTAAATCTCATCTCAGACCCCTCAGTGTTCTGGTTTTCCATCTCCTCCTAACACACTCCTGTAGAGGTAACTCAAACAGATACGTCCTCATAGGTCACTATTATGGCACTGATAAGTCAAAACTATGGGGCGACCACCAGAACTGCATGTTTCCTGTCTGCCTTCAATCAATGAAGGCTAAAGTGCTGACAAGAAAGAGTCCCAGTTATGTTTTAATACAGACGTCACTGCTGTGTGAAGACAATATTCTGTGTTACTGATGCTGTGTCTTATAGGAGTGGGTGAGGCCTCACAGAGTTGAGCAAATGTACTTCCTCTGTGAACATTAAAACAGACATTTGTCTTCCAGGTCAGTCTCAGCTGATTGGCTCCTCTCAGCCAATAGTAGCAACAGTCGGTGATGACATCATTTTGCCATGTCGTCTGGAGCCTGCAGAAGATGTTACTGACTTGACGTTGGAGTGGACGAGACCTGACCTGAACCCCAGATTTGTCTACGTGTGGCGTTCTGAACAGGAACTTGTGAGTAAAAAACACAAGTCCTTTGAGGGAAGAACATCACTGTTCGTCGATGAGCTGAAGTTTGGAAACGTTTCACTGAGACTGTCCAAAGTCAAACTCTCTGATCGCGGAACATACAGATGTTTTATTCCAACACTGGCCAGGCACACTGTTGTTCAAGTAGTTGTTGGTAAGTGCATAATGTATGTGTTCATGGTGCATGTTTAGCTCAGTGTCTCTACCTCCAGAAAAAAGATGAACACATCTGAAATACTAAAAGTCAGGAAGGGATACTTTACAGGTACTCTTCTGACACATGTACAGTTCAGAATTCAAGATTTGTGTCATTAGATAGACATCTTTCAAGATGCTTAACTAATTTTGATAATATCTTAATGCACTATGTATGAGCTGTCACTTCCAGTAATTGCACTGTCATGCATTTTTCCTTTCGCTCATCATCAGGTGTTGTCTCCTCACCAGTCATAACTTTAGCAGGGATTGATAAAGCCACCAGTGGAGTGGTGTTACAGTGTGAGTCTGCAGGCTGGCATCCAGAGCCTGAGGTGTTGTGGCTGGACGGTGAGGGAAAGCTCCTCTCTGCTGGACCTACAGAGACAGTCAGAGGTCCTGATGACCTCTATACTGTCAGCAGCAGAGTGACTGTGGAGAAGAGACACAGCAACAGCTTCACCTGTAGAGTCCAACAGAGGAACATCAACCAGACCAGAGAGACACACATCCAGGTTCCAGGTAGGAAATGTTTATTTTTACAGTGTGGTTACTGTTTCAGTGTTAAATAGCTGAGCTCCAGCTTTATATAGATGTCATGTTGTTTTGTGTTTTATCATTTCAGATGATTTCTTTAAGGTCCAGTCCAATTCTTCCATCATTACTGGTTTGGCTGTTAGTTTGGCTGTTAGTTTGGCTGTTTGCATCATGTTTGTTGTCTTACTCCTCATTTTATTGTGGAAATGGAGGCAAAACATAATCAGTAAGTCTGAAATTAATTTGCAGTGCTTTGTGAATGTGAAGTTATTCTCACAGGGTTTACAGGGAGCAGTGATATGAACTGTCAGGAGTCTGACATTTATAGCTCCTTTTAGACTGAAATGTCTATACTTTTACACAGAGACCAAGAGAAGATACTGTGGTGAAACTGAGAGAGGACAAAAGATGAACAGCTCTAAAACCAGCAAAACTGAAGATCAGTCTGTTCCTGATGAAGAAAGAGAGCACCTCATGACAACTGACACAGTGGAAATGAAGGTTTCAAAGGGAAAAGGGGAAAAACAAAGCAAACATGTAAGTAGAGAAACATAATCTGTGTTAAGAACGGGATTAAGAAGACAAGAAGAGCAGCTGTGACAGAGAGATAACTTTAACTGATGTTGGGACAACCAGAGGTTCAAGAAAAATGGGACAGATGAGGCACAGCTGAGACAGACAGAGAGATGAAGATGAAGACAAATATCAGTGGAGACTGAGATAACAGCAAAAGAGAGATAAGCCATAAATGCATGTCAATATTTGTTATTGCCAGTAATAAAGTTACGTCTCACATCTGGTCTTTGTTCATTTCTCTCCTCTGTCAGATTAAGAAGCAGAGATGTCAGCAGCAGCTCCTGGAGGAGCAGCAGAGGAGGGAGGAAGCTGAGAAGGGAGTTCAGACTCTGAAAGAAGAGCTGGAGACCAAGAAGAAGGAGGTCCATCTTTACTTTCATAATATAACACATTGATTTCAGTGTGAAGTCACATTCCTGGTGTCATCCATAGTGTAGATGAGGTCAAACTCACAGTAGTTTGTTCAGGGCAGTTACAAAATAAAGTCATTCCAAGACCAGTCCAAATACAGACAGACTTTATATTTAAATGTTTTCAGTTTAAATGTTAATACAGTGAACATTGTCTCTCACTGTCATCACTTTCTCTCTGTCCTTCCAGGTTGAAACTAAACAATCTGAGCTGCAGCGGCTCCATGAAGAGAAGCAGAGGAAAGAGGACGAGCTGCAGACACTGAAGGAAGAGCTGGAGACCAAAAACAAAGAGGTTCATGTTTCATCTTCATCTTTCTGTAGAGAGAGAGAGAGTCAGCTGTCATGACTCAACATTTTCAGCCCATTCTCATTCAGAAGTCGTCAAATACCATTGCTTTGTCAGTGATTTTGGTGTTTGACACTGATGCCAAAGGCTACCTTTTGTGGCGTCAGTTCATAATTGGCTGGGCGCCACTGGTTGCATTGGTATGATATGCCACCAGACCGCATCAGTTGGAAAAGCTACCGGTAACAGTGTAATATAAAGAGCTGGAAAGCCCCTATAGGGCGGGCGGTGTGATGGCTGAATCAAACAAACCCTGGACTTTCACTTGGAAACCTGGTGTTCACTTCCCACATGTATGTAGAGCCAAATTAGGATGTTGTTTTGTAAACCTAACCATGTGCTTTTGTTGATGTTCCACCGTTGTTTGCCAACTGTGACACCCCTCCCACTGTCTGTCCTCCCCTCCAGGCTATAAAAGGTGCCTCATGTGTTCACTTGCTCTCTCTCTTCCTGCAGCAGTCATCCACCCTGCATCATTGCTTTTTGGTTTGCACCTTCAACACCTCCACAGCACACCTGACACACATCCATGCATGGCTTTCAGTACTGACTTTGCTGACCTACATACTCCATTGGTTATTTAAGTTAATCTTAGTTTGATAAATTATGTTGTTTTCTCTAAATCTTGTGTGTGTGGACTCCCTACATGTCACATTCATTGAGCCAGTTTGTCAACAGCAGATGCGGAAAGCGCTCGACATGTAGATGCGAATGTCCACTGACAAAGCAATGATATGTGATGACTTGGGATGAGAATGTGTTGGCATTTCTGCAGCTGGAGGTACACGAATTTGATCAACAGATAAGATACACTTGAATATGGATGAAGCAAATGTTTTACCCAGTGTAACTGTCCCCTCAGGTTGGATAATTACTCAGATGCTTTAATGTGGTGCTCATGTGTCTCTGTATGTCCTTTTATTTCCTCAGCTGGAGACAGAAAGACAAGGCCTCTTCTTTTCTCCTTGGGTAAGTGGTCATGATATAAGTACAATACATACTAAACATGAATAAAATATAAAACAATCTCTGGTTTCCTAATATTAAAAAATCCACACAAAGTGCATCTATTACATTGATATGTCAATTTATATAATGTACAGATTGTGGCTTGTGAATGAAAACACAGATAAGCATTAAGGGTTCATTAACAGATAAACTGTGCAGCCCCCCAAAAATGAATAAAAGCAGAAGAGCAGCAGGGAGATTCTGTATCTGTATGGTGCCTGAATTTGCAAATCCTAGGATGGTAAAGGAATAACCCGCCTTACTCTCACTCCGCCTCTGACTGCTTTACCCTGACATTCTTACTCTAACCTGAACCAATCCCACTCCTCTTGCCTAAACCTGACTAATCCAACTAGTGAAGGCAATGAGTACTAGCCAGTCATAGGGAGAGATTAGCAGGTCATTCCTTCACCTTTCTAGGATTTGCAAATTTGTGTTCAGTGTAGTGAGGGTAAACCATGTTACCACCCACACCCCTGAGATAAAGCTGCACAGGAAACTTTGCTGCTGAAATGCAGCTGAGCTTTCTCAGAAAAAGAAAAAAATACATATGCTTAATTTTCTTTCTATTTTTCTTTCTTAATTTAGAAGAGGAAAGAAGCTGAGAAGGAAGTGGAGACACTAACAAAGCAGCTGGAGACCCAACAGATGGATTTAGACACCAAAATCAAAAAGGTTTCTATTTGTTTCCTTTCCTCTTGAGATGATTTTCAGCCACCTACCTGTTTGTTTTCAGTTTAGCTTCTCTGTCTGGGTCTAAGTCACTTCCAGAACCGAGTCAAGTAAAGACCAGGTCTAAGAGAGCTTGAGACTAGAATGATTTGAGTCCTTGTCAGACAATAACCCAAAGTTTCTAGTTTTAAAGAATATGACTGTAGAGGCTGTATTTACATGTATTTACCCCTCAGATGGTGGAGAGAGACACAAACAGCAGGTTTCATTCAAATGAGACAAATGAGGAGAGTTTTTGGTAATTTGGTTGAAATTGGATCTTAAACATTTCACTGACAGTTGACAGATCTGTTCCTGAACCACCTCTGCACAGATCAGACTGGTCAGGTATAATTCTTGGGGCAGCTGTGGATCAGGAGGCAGAGCAGGTTGTCCACTGATCACAGAGTTGGCTGTTTGATCCCTGGCTTTGTTATGTCTGGGGAAACAGTAGCTGTCTCTCATTAAAGTCTAATGTGTTGTTGATCAGTATTTCACAATCTGCTCTGTATGTAGATTTTGTCACTCTATAACAACTTCACCTGACTTCCTCCTTTGCTCCCGTCTTAATTACGACGGCCTCTACAGAGCAGTGTCACTTGAACATAATATTGTTTTGGGACACTTGCTGAAATGACTGATGCTGATGTTGGGGAACAGTTTATGTTTTTGACTGGTTGTTGCAGTTGTGCCGGTGAAATAGGACCCAAGGAAGAATAGGAGTTATTATAAAAACACCTTCAGGAATGTTTATCTGTTCACAGCAGCTTAAATTAGACGTATTACAACAATTTCATGGGCTCATTACATTGATTCTCTTTTGTTGTTTCATGTTGTATCACATAAATTCAAATATGCATCAATAATAAAACATGTGTCTCGTCTTCTCTTTCCTGCCAGATTGATGAGAAACAAGCTGAAGTCCAGCAGCTCCAGAATCAGACTCAGAGGATGGAGTCCAACCTGCAGACCCTGATGGAGACTCTGTCCAAAAACATGGAGGTCCATCTCTCTTTCTTAACTCTGCTGTGTCTAATACGATTTCCAGTCTAGTTCTAGTAAGGAGGGCCCACTGTCAACATGTGAAAGTTTAAAGTGTGCTGGTTCACTGTAGAGGTGTGAATCATAAATCACTTTTTTGAATTGTTAGTTCAGTTCAAGGATTCATAGTCACTGACTGTGCAGTTTGTTTACTTTGTTTCCCAAGCTAAGCAGTCACATTTTCATTTTTAATAGGTTTTAACCAGAGTACCATACTAACAGTGTAACCAATTTAAATACATTATTTGTGTATGCACAGATAATGCACTCTGCCGGGATATGCAAAACAACCAAATATTTGCGGTAACATTTAGTATTAATTTCAATTTCAGGACATTCAGCAACACCTATCCTCTATAACTTCTCATCACAGATTAAAGGTCATCATGACTCATTCCAAGTGCCAGAAGAAAATGTTAGCATTATACATTTCTTCAAACCATGAACATGTTAAATTTGTATGTTTCATATCAATGTTTCTAAAGTGACCTAAAGTATGGGCTGACTTTGTCATCTGGAGGTGGAGGGAATGGTGGATGGTGTGACACCTGCCAAGTTGCAGACCACTGTCAGAGACCAGCAAACAACAAACTGATTGTTCTGGTGTTTTATCATTTGCTGTTTACGCTCTGAACATGAGTGTATTGTAGCAACCCGTTGGTGTGTTTATGTTGGCTTTTAAGGCTCCAATCATTGGTGTTAAGTAGCTTGTCGATGTAATTCCATCTGCTTTTTAGGGTCCAGTCTATAGTTTATAGCAGTGTCGGGCATGTTAATCTAAAAATGTAATAAACTCTTTTCAAAAGTAATATTATTTTACAAATTACACTCTGCCAACAGTAATTCCTTACATTACTAAGTATATTATTTTTATGTTACATCACATAGAATTGGTAATTGTGTATCTCTAGAAAATCAGATGTGTGCCTCTGTGTGAAGGTCAGGGTAATCGTCGCTAGGTGTAGCTAAAGCTAGATCACTTGCCAGTGATTCCTGTGGCTCTGTCTGAAAGACAGAGAGTCACTCATGGAGCAACATTTCATCCTCAAAATATCCAACCACAAGCTTCATCACTTCTTTGTATCCTGCAGCTGTCCATGATGAAAAACCAGTTCTGGTTGTTTAGTCAGTGCCGGGCTACAGTCGACCTTGGCGGCCGAGGAGGGCTCACTTTTGGTGGGGTTTATTTCCTGGAGCTTCACGTTTTTGTGCTGTTGGTTGGAGTTGTTGTTTCAGACTGGAGGTTTGAGGACGTGTTTTTTACAGTGCAGCAACAGTGTTGGTTAATAGGGACCTATCACAGTGATTTCATCAGATTATTGAGGTCCAATCTTGTGGGTTTTTTGGGGGGGGCAGGGGCATCTGTCAGCTTTTTAGTCTCAAATCATTTGGGTTTTTAGTGATGAGTCAATGTTTTTCAGTTGACTTTTTAGGCTGTAGTTGTGGGTGTGGTTTAGCAGCCTGTCTGTTTCTCCATCTGCCTTTTAGACTCCAGTGATAGATATTTTGTAGCAGCCCAGGTATTTTTATTGGCTTTTTAGGCTCCAAATGCAGGTATTTTCTATTAACCCTGATAGGGCCACAAAAAGCTTCTTTTTTTTTCTGGAGATTGGACTGCTTTGTGTATTGAACAATTCAGACCTTGCACTTAAAGCTGCTTGTGGAGGCTCATAGTTATTTTTAGTTCACTTTTACTCATGAAATAGTGTGTATTCTTGAGGTTTTACAAACCTGTGCATTTTCTTTACCATAAAACATTTGCAGAGCTGGTTTTCTAAGTATTTTAAGTTTGTCTTTATTGGTTTACCTCATAAACCACTAATAAATCTTGAATGAAAGAACATGGCTATCTTAATCTTCCTCTTTCTCCCCAGTTGGAAAGAAGCAGAGTCACTCCAGCCCACTCTTCCTCCTCTGCTGTAAGTGGCCAGGTACAATTGATACATGTTAATGTTTCCTGGTAAACATAAAGCTTACTTTAGAATCACTGGCAGTGGAAGAAGTTTGACCTTACTGAGAGTAATTTCGTTAAAGATTAGTTTTACTGGTCAAACTGTGGAATGCAGAGTTTCTGACACAAGAATATCCAAGTGCTCTCATCTGAACATAACATACAAAATCTAAAACAATCTGATCTTGAGACGTGCTTGATATTTGTCATGTTGTGTTACCTTCATTCTCATTCTCTTACAAGAAACATGACTCGAATCAGTCTCCTCTCTCTTGCTTTTGGTCAAAGTGGCCGATAGTTTCCAGACAGAAGTTCCAGGAGGAGCAGCAGAGGAGGGAGGGAGCTGAGAACAAGGTTCAGATTCTGGAGGAGAAGCTGCAGAGTCAGATCAAGCAGGTTTGTATTTGTATTCACCACCCAACCTGATCTCACAGAAATACGTGAAATGACCACAACCTCTTAACACCGCATTCCGTGGTGGCAGCACGTAATGGGTTGAAATTACGTGCCAGTACCACGAAAACAATGCCAATGTAAAGTTAATTAGGATCCATTGTCGTGATGGACACGCGGATTCCCTGATTCAACAACGTCACATCAACCTGGTTTTCCTCAGTGATGTCTTTAACATTCCTGTACACACACAAAAACATGAAAGTGTCCTTGATAACTCAACAATATGACAGGTTAATGTCAAAGCCATGAAATAAAATCAATGTATTTTGCCAGCTTTTGATAGCGTAGGGCTTTAAGAGCATTGTGCTGTGGGCGGATGGGGCGTGTTCCACTACTGTTTTGTAGCTGCTGTCTGCCGTCTGTGGGCTTCATTCCATTTCAAATTGGTGCTGGTCTCCTGCAACCCGAATCCAAACACCACTGTCTGTGTGTGTGTGTGCGTGTGTGCATCAAATCTTGTACCATTGCAATATAAACAGGATGAAGACGGGATGATCAAACTGGACTTTACATTTCACATCCCTCATTTAATCTCTGCACTTGGACTTAAGTGTGTGCATTGCATTCAACTTCCACTGTTACATAAACTAAATTTGTTGACTCCTGATTGTGATTTTGCTTGATAATTGTTGTTTTGCTTGTTGATTGTTGCTTCTTTTAATTGTTTGTAACAGTTGTTTTGAAAGGTGCTATAAATAAAGTTATTATAAATGGCATTTTAGTGATAGGAGTTCTTCCGGATGTAGAGTTTTCAAATAATGTTGTAAAAAAGTAAATCTACTGAATATGTCAAATATCTAGTACAGCCGAACTATCATGTTATTATTATTATTATTATTATTGTTGAGGGGAAATTATAAAAGAGGAATATATTTGCTGTTTTAATAACGTAAGGGGAACAATTTATCCTCTATAAACTATAATCTAACTACTTCATCACATCAAAATGACAGTTATATCACACACAATTCAATGTTTTTATAGAACAAACAATCATAACTAATGCATTATAATGAATTCAGTCAAATGACGATAAAAATAGCAATAAGAAAGTTTTCTAAACTAGATAACATTAACCATCGGCCACTGTGTGACATTGTTGAACCAGGGAATTTGTGTGTCCACCACGACAAAGGATCCATTGGTATGCAGTGTTAAGAGGTCGTGGTCATTTCACGTATTTCTGTGAGATCAGGTTGTCTCCACCATAAATTTCTTTCTTTCCAGCCACCCACTTCTGTCTTTCCAGTTTCCCTTCAAAGTGGTTCATCTTTTCTTGATATTGATATTTGTTTCCACCTCTTTGTTTGTTTGTAGTTTTAAGCTTGCTTAAACTGTACAGCAACATAAACCACACAAAGACTCA
This sequence comes from Epinephelus moara, assembly GCF_006386435.1. Lineage (NCBI taxonomy): Eukaryota > Metazoa > Chordata > Actinopteri > Perciformes > Serranidae > Epinephelus > Epinephelus moara. The sequence goes on along the minus strand of NC_065522.1, from coordinate 34,519,726 downwards.
AAATATTTTAAAATTGAAGCCGCAGAGTTTTGGTGACTTTGGCTTTACTTTTTCATTGTTTGGGCTTCCACAGACCGCTACTGTTGGATGTGCAGAAATTATATGAATAATTGAATAATTGCAAAATCAACATTTTTATTTTTTACAATGACCTCAAAATACCCAAGAAAATGACCTAAAATAGAAAAGTGTTGAAGTGGCAAACATCCTGTTTGCCTCAAACTGAACATATGAAGAAGGTTACAAATTACAGAAATGTACATAAGGCATTTTTATTTCACTAAATGTTTACGTTTTATATTTATCAGTTCCATGCATGATTGGATATGTATTACTTTGGCTGAAGTTTTCTATCCTACACAGTGATGTAACATATGACTGGGGTCAGTTACAGGTCAAACTCCCCGTTCGACATCTCTTAAACAAACTGTTGAAAAACTCCAATAAGAGAAACTGAAGCAGACATAAATGGGATGAAGGACGTCATACTGCTTAAAACGTTACCATTCACAGAAACAAAGCTGATGATGATCAATTTGTTTAAACGGGTTTATGGAAACATTAATGTGACGACTAAAACTTATCATCAGTGCAATTTTAATAAAATAAGGAAAAGTCATTTAGTGTTAAGGTAATGGAACGTGTTATGAAGTAGGTTTTTGAGCTGTTAAAGAGCTCAGGGTCTGCAGGACATTATACAGAAGGTCAAGGTAAAAGATTTGTTATAATACAAGTAAACTAACAGCTAAATGTATATTTGTTGTACGTCTATGTTTGACCGTGATGTACAAACAGTTGTATTCAGCCAATCAGCTCTGAGAGGAAACACAACATTAGATTCAACAGTCCAGATAGTCTCAGGTTTTGTGTCAGAATGTCACTTCCTGCAGATAATCAACATCCGTCTGTCTGTCTGTCTGTCTGTCTGTCTCTGTCTGTCTGTTAGCTTGAGGACAAAGAGCAAGCAGCTGAAATGAAGTGGAAGAAGAACTATGAAGAGCTGATGAAGAACAATAATGAAGCGATCAGCCAGACCAAGAGACATGTACACACACACACACACACACACACACACACAGAGGCAGAGGTTAACACTCACAACAAAGACATTAAAATGTATGAAACAATGATTTAAAGAGGTAATAATTGATATTTTGTAATGACAATGTAAAAAAAATTGACAATGTGTCTGTGAACCTTGAGTGGATGATCAGCTCCCCTCTGCTTTACAGTGCTTTATAATGAGTTTCAGCTCATTGTTTATCTGTCTGAGAGAAGCCTCTGTACTCTACCTGCTCTGCAGCAAACAGCAGACAGACACAGTCAGAGTCCAGCAGGTGAACATAGCTGAGCATTTGAAGTTGTCTAAAGAGACAGATATTTCCCTCAGGAGTTGGAGGAGACCAAAAACAGAGCAAAAATAGAGAGATTATCGTACTGACATTCATCAGGCGACACAGACAGAAAGACTTCTAATAAATCATCATGTTGCTCTGTAGCAGATGTGGAAATAAGCAACTGTTTACTAATGATTCAACATACTGACATAAACGGTCATGATGTGTTGACGTTGTGTTCATAACTTGTCTCTGCTGCCCGCCTGTGGCCTAAAACAGATCAGCTGTTTCAGCTTTAAGAACTGGCTCCTCTCTTTCTCAGTGTCCATGTTATAAGAACCATAACAGACTGTCAGATGTGATGGTGGAGAACATTAGTGACCTGCTGGGTAAAGAGTCAAAACACAGAGTAAATAATCAGTAAACTTCATCATGTATTGGCACTTACAGAAAGTTTTTAACCAGCTGACTGTAAATGAAGAAACACAGACAGACAGATTCTCTGCTGGTCATTCATTCATTCATTCATTCATTCATTCATTCATTCATTCTCTCCTCTGATTTATTAACAAAAACACAACTGTTGCTTTGTTTCATCTAAAGGTCCAACTAGAAAACTGCTGGGGCCTTTAACATGAAGAGTTCATCTCTCATTAGACTTTAATTAAAATGCTGAACAAGTCAGACCATGAAATGCCTTCCTGTCATGTCTCAACTCACACACTTTAATGAGAGAACAGTTCATTCATCTACTGTCTTTATCTTCTCTCTCCTCTCAGGAAATTGAACTAATGGCTGATGTCAAGAAGCTCACAGAGGAGAAACAGAGGATCCAAAACGAGCGGCAGCAGCTGCAAAAAGAGGTTCAGCTTTAATTGATATTTTTGTTTTCACCTATTTAATTGTTTTTAGTTGTTAATCTCACAAGCTCTGCTTCATTTTATCTTTAGCTTGTTCAAAGGTGAAAAATGACTAAACAAGTATTTAAAGATTGTAAATTAAATTGAAGCTATTGGGTTTTATTGAGTTTAGCTTTACTTCCTTATTATTTGGGATCACAGACCTAAACAGCTGCATGTGTAAAATAATATGAATTATTCTTAGAAGAAAAAAAAAGTTCCCTATGTAGATATAAACTGTTTATTCTAAGGTAACCAAAACACATGTATTCATGTTTTCGGGGGATTATACACTAAAGAAAACATACTTCTTATACTGTATTATATATTCCATTTCTGCCAGTATAGCTATCTAAATCCTACTCACTGGACCTTTAATTGATATACCACACTATGGTCCTTTGATTGTCTAAAAGTCAGTCACAGACAGAGTATCCTGTATTGCACAGTGACGTTACTTTGTGTTAGTTAGAGGTCAGAGTCCCTGTTAGATCTTTTTCAAACAAACTGTTAGAAAACTCAGATAAGAGAAACTGAAACATTATCCTTATTGGATGAAGGAGAAGTCGCTGCTAAAAAGTCAGCACCATTCACAGAAACAGAGCAGATAACAATCTATTATATTTAAGCAGGTTTAACTCAAATGTGATGACTGAAACACATCATTAGGTCAAAAGTATGTCTGTAAGCAATTTTAATAAAATGATGAAAAGTCACCAATTATCAAGATGATAAAACACTTCAGTGTTTATTTCAGCTGTTAAAGAGCCCAGAGTCTCCAAGGCTCAAAGACTTCTTATAATACAGGGGAAACTAACAGCTGAATGTTTAGAGCATCTGTGTCTGATTATGATTTATAACTGAAGAACAAGGATACAGAAAACAGCGAGCTAAAGAGAGATGTACACACACACACACACACACACACACACAATGTGCAACAGTCAGTTTTAATTCACATAGCCTAAATTGAGCAACCTCTGTTGTCTTTATAGATGTTTATTGCAGGAGGGAAAAAACACTGAAAGCACATTTTAATTTATGTTTTAGAACAGACATCATGAGAGCAGATTTCTCTTTCTCCATTAAAGTAGAGTCCACAGTAGAATCTAACAGTAAATATACAGCATATCAGCATCAGCTCAGTCTGAACTAACAGCACAGTAACTATGGTAAACAGCCACATACAGTACACAGTCATCAACATATATTTGACACAGTATCATATTTTGTAAATGTAAAGCAGAAGCATCAGTGTCTGCAGTGTTTTTGGTGTGACAGATGAAAACTGTGTGTTAGTGTTTCCAGTATAAATCCACTCAGGGAGATGAAACCTGAGCCAAACTGTGCATGAACAGATTCTTATCACATCATCCAGCAGAATTCATTCAGATATTAATGTAATGTGAACATTTACTTTATTAAATCATGTCTGTCTTCATCTCACAGATGCAGAAGCAGCTCCAGCTTAAAGAGCAGGAGGCAAAGGAAGCTGAGAGAGGCATGAAGGAACTGGCTGACAAAAACATTGAGGTACATCTTTTCACTTTAATCCTTTTTTCAATCTCCTCCATATGAAACTGATTTGTTGCTGAGACCAAGGAGATCAAACAAACCATGAGAGCAAATCTGAGACTCCAGATAACTGAAACTGGGATAAAGTGACACAGAGGAGTGTAACAGTAAATCTGTTTATTGTCCTGTGAGAGAAAATATGATGAAATTAGATTTTACTGATGAACTTCTTTAAACTTTAAGACATTCAGTTTGTTTAGTTCAGTTTATTCTTATTCTGAAGTCATCAAATACTGCAGCTTTGTCAGTGATTTTGGCGTCAGACACCGACGGCAAAAGCCACCTTTTGCGTCGGTATCAGTTTGTAACACAGCCAGATGAAAGCTTTCACGGTGTTTTGATATGCTGCCGGTCACCTGGACCACACCTGTCGTGGCAGTATGATACGTGGACAGATGCTGTCACTTCATAATGTGGCTGGACCAGACCTGTTGTGGCGCTATGATACGCTGGTGGACGGCAGAAACACTGCTGGTAACAACGTCATATAAGGAGCCGGAGGTCTGTATAGGGTAGGTGGGAGGGATGATGGACGGGTCCAACAATCCCTGGACTATCCTCAATGGTCGCTTTTTGCATGGATGTAGAGCCAAACCATGATGTTTTTTTCTAACCACATGCTTTTCTTGACATCCTGGGGTTGGTAGTGGCGTCCCAGAGCATCAACAGCAGATGCAGAAGGATACCTAACATGTCATATATAGGAGTGAAAGGCAGCTGACAAAGCAGTGATATGTGATGACTTCACAGAATGACAACAGGCTGTCTCATCACTAACTACATGTGAAGACTGTCAGTCAAGTGGTGCACTGATTAATACTGATAATATTTACTGTCTCAATGTGCTCAGAGTAAACAGGTTAAAGTTGAGCCAAACTATGTGCACATTAAAATGTAATGAGCTCCAGCCAATCAGAAACTAGTTTCCATTCAGACCAGAATATTATGTGCACTAAATAAAGATGTGCTAAATACAACAACATGTCTCTTCTCTCTTTCCTTCCCTCTCAGTGGCAGAAGAAGCTCAACAATGAGAGGACCAGAAGGGAGGCAGCTGAGAGAGAAGTTGAGGCCTTAAAGAAGAAGCTGAAGACTAAGGTTCATGATTTTTATATTTTACCTGAAGCATTGTTTATTCCTTTATCAGTGTTTTTAACTCAGTCTGTTATAAATCTTCATAAATCATTGATGTTTGTTTGAAACCAAAATGAGACATGAGAGCAAATTTAATGCACCAAATAACACACATGCACGCACGCACGCGCATGCACACACACACACACACACACTATGAGGGGTCAAACGTATCAGCGAACACACACACACTGCATTCACTGCGTACTTGATACGTGTAAATTGCGTGTGCAACCATCACCGTGTACTTGCTTCGCGTGCAATGCGCGTGCAATGCCTGCACACGCCTAGACGTGTGGTTATTTGACGTGTGTGCGTAGACACGTCATGTAATCACAGGGGTCAAAAGTGTAAGCTGTTGAAGCAACAACGTGTCGTGTTACGGATGTGTGACATGTAGCATCACTATGCTAACTAGCTTGCTATGCTAATCAGACGTGCGTGCGTAGACACATCATGTAATCAGAGGGGTCAAAAGTGTCAGCGGTTGAAGCAACAACGCATCGTGTTACGGACGTGTGACACATAGCATCGCTATGCTAACTCTGCTAATCAGATGTGCATGCGTAGACACGTCATGTATCACAGGGGTCAAAAGTGTCAACTCTTGAAGCAACAATGCATCGTGTTACGGACGTGTGACACATAGCATCGCTATGCTAGCTCTGCTAATCCCACGTGCGTGCGTAGACACGCAGGTGTAGTGTATGTGTAGCGTTTGTAACACGCTGTGCACGTGTACTGATAAGACGGGTGAGCGCGTCGTGTGAGTGGAGCGCACAACGCCTGCGCGTCATGTAGCGGCCGTGTGTGTAACACTCATGTCTACATAGTAACCCAATGTAAAATGTAGGCGCGGTTTGATTAGATCTGATGTGTCCTAAGTAGGCGTAAGTGACGCATTGTAGTGTGGTTGGGTGAAACGTTTGACCCTTCATACACATACACACACACTTGATTAGCCTTAAATGACAGTGTGTGTTGTCTCCCTCTCAGCCAAAGACAAATGAATCTGTGCCAGTGCAGCTCGGAGCCAGCTCGCTCCCAGGACCTGTTACTGTGCCTGACATCAACTCATTGCCAAATATATCCATCTTATAAACACATCCAAGGTAATGTTGTTTTGGTGTGGATGAACACTGTATTAGTATTTTTATACCACCCAAAATGAGTGTGTGTATGCAGGTTTTTTAAACACAGGAAGGTCTGATAAAATAGGCAACAGACTGCTTTATCATTGAAGTAGACCAGAGCTGTGTGCACACGGCTCTGCTGCAGACAAGGATGCCTTTGTGTGTGTGTTTTTTCAAACTCAGTGTAAATTAAATTTGTAATAATGTCTGACTGCTGCTTGGATGGAGACAAAAATGTAAACAAAAATGCATTGTGCTGGCAAAGGATTTCAATCTGTTTGTACACCCGTGTATTGCATTCCCTTCACTGCCAGTTGGAGCTGGAGCTGTTAAAACTTGTGACTCCGGCAGAGTAGTTTGACCCGGATAACTTTTCCCATGAAATGAAAAAGCCAGATGTTAGTTTATTTTATTTATTTATCTTTTGGGGGGGTTTTAGTGCAATATGTCATGCAAGTTAACCAAATGTATAAAGAGATATTCTAAAACTAAGCTAATGACCTGCTGTTTACTATTATTGTTGTTGTTATTATTGATGTCAATAATAATAACTAGTCCATGCCCATTGAGTGCACAGTTGCCCACGTACATGTTTGGAAAAAGTAGCTTTGTCACCTTCTACCTATGCCAATCCTCAATGCCTATGTGCAGTTTCACATAGATTGACCACGTCAGTGAGTAGAAAAACGTGGGACAGACAGAATGACTGACTGACAGAATGACACACTGACAGTTTCCGTGATTATGTACAGCATACCATACCATGACTTAGTCATACCAAACATTAGAAAACAACACCAACATTGGTCCACAGGGGGAGCCACAGCGATCGGTCGCATTTTAGCCATTTTGAAGCATTTTTCTGTTGTTATAGCGCCACCCAGTTGCCAATTAGAGTTAAATTTCTCCAGTCACCTTGAGGCGTCCTGTTCTACATATCTACCAAGTTTAGTAAAAATCCATATGGCGGTTAGGCCTAGATAAGAAATGAGCTCTCTAGCGCCCCCATTTTGTTTGATGGGGTCAATAATGGAGGGGTCCCCTCAGATTATGTGTGGTCATATGCCTACAAAGTTGCGTGGTGATGGGTGAAACCCTTGAGATGTTATACACCTTTATGTGATGAGCCACGCCCTCCGCAATATTCATTGCCTTATAGAAGCTCAGTTTTAGTAAGTTTTCCAACTTTTGCCAAGAGGGAACTTTAGATATTGGTCCCTAGATTATGTTCACCCAGTTTCATGCAGATCGCTCAAACTTCCTAACCTTAATAATAGAGCTGTTTTTACAACGAGGCCTTGAATATTATGAGAAAAGAAGGAAAAAAGGGGGGGAAACATTCATAGATAACAGTGTCACTGTCACTATAATCAGGAGGCCATGAAATTGGTTGTGGATTATTTTTCTACAAATACCCAGCATTGATATCTCTATGCAGTTTCTTCACTTACGCTGCTCTGTGCTGTCTAGTGTTCAGATATCCTGAATTAATTGAACTAAATCTATTTTCAAAATGCACATGAGAAAAAGTTTAACATCTACAGAGGATAATATGCATTCAACGTGAAGATTAAAAGAAAAGGAGCATTAAATAATCCACTACCAATTTCATGGCCTCCTGATTATAGTGACAGTGACACTGTCACTATAATCACTTCTATAATCACTTCTCATAATATTCAAGGCCTCATTGTAAAAACAGCTCTATTATTAAGGTTCCATGTTGCTGCAGATAGCTGCACTAGTTAGATATCATATGTTCAAACTGTTACAGTGTACTTGTTAAGTATGTACCCATGCCGTTGGAGCGGAGCTGCACCAATCACATAGGTGTATCTGATATAGGCGGGCCAGAGGCGAGCTAAACAGATGACGACAGCGCTGTGACGACGAAGTCCGGAATCAGTCAGTAAACACTGCAAGATGGCTACGGATGAACACCAGCTGTTTTAAACAGCTTTGGCCGCTACAATGAACGAGTTAGACTTGGCTTTTTCTCTAAACGAGGAACAGAAGACGGCGCTCGAATCTTTCCTTTGCAAGAAGGACGTTTTTGCTGTTTTGCCGACTGGATACGGCAAGAGTCTAATCTATTGTTCTGATTGGTTGTAGTGTTATCCAATTGCGTGCAGTGATATTTTCAAATGCATGCTTGGTGCCGCCCCTCGAGATTTGGGTCTGGATTTCCAGGCTAGTGGAGGGATGTAACACATGCCAACTTAGAATTAAATTTTGGTGTTGATACAACTCAGGGGGCGTGTCCACGGGCCACCCACACGTGGCCGCCCATTCACTTCCATTCATTTTTTGGATGAAGATTACGTGAAAACTGTCCAACCGATTATCACAAAACTTTGTGGAGGCATGTTGCATGGTCAAACTTAGAAGCCATTACATTCTGGAGTGGATCCAATTAACGGGACGGGTCCATGTGCAGGTAGGATTCTATTGCCTGCTCTGGCCACCAGGGGGCGAGTTTCTGATGCCCCAATATCCAGATTTGTTCTAAATATATTTTTCAACACATCTGCCAAATTTGGTGCTTTTATCACAAAAATGAACTATTTTATAACTATGCCGCCACACTATCTGAATAAACTATGCCCCAATGTCCACGACTTCATTCACTAAAGGACACGCCATGTTTCTCCTACCTGCTACACGCTCAGCCTCATGCTTAGATGAAGCAAACCTGCGAGACAGCAGGTTTGCTTCACGGAGTAAGTTGCCAGAGTAACTGACTCAGGGTGTCTCTGAGCTGGCTTCCTGAAACGGAAAACTCCGAGTTTCCCTCATCTCAGGCTCAACATACTCACTTACTAATCCTGCTTTCTGAAATAGGGCCCTGAAGTCCTGGAGCCCTACAGACCAACTACAGATCACACTCATCAGCACTCTGGAGAGACTCAACATCAACTCAGTTTACAACCTCTGAAAGATGATATTTAGCCTGTTGTCCAAGATTTTTTTCCTCTTATCTTAACTTGTTGCTCCTGTTAACCACAATAGTCTCCACATTGTAGTAATGCTTAGTAAACATTAAATCACATAGCTTCCTGATCTGGGATCAACAAAATCTTTGTCATGAAAATCAATTCAAATGTCACTATGTTTTTCTTCTTGTTGTATATTTAGCTATTTGTTTGAAGTGTGGTGAATATCTGCATTTGTTTTTTTGTTACTATTTATATATTTTACTGAGAGGAAACAGCCTTAAATAATCATTGAATACAGATACACTGAAATCTCATTTATTGAACTGTTGCACAGACAAAGGGTGAAATAAACTCAGACTCAAAGTGTGAGTCACCCAGGAAGAGATGGAATATTTACATCAGAACTTCACAGCTCTTTGTTATTCTATGTTTTATATAGTTTGTAATAAAGAGATATAAAGATAAATATATATTATTATTATAATTATTATTCTTATTCTGAGATAAGACTTTGTAAAATATAAATAAAAACAACTTTTTTTATTTACAGTGCTTTTTGTACATTTTTGATGTTTTGCTAAATCACTTGTACTGAAAAAAGCTTCAATGTTAACTAAAACCACACAATGTTTTTTAGTTATATGTTTTCTCTTTCAATCAACAAGTGGGATAATTCTGTGCATCTCCCAAAATACAAAATGTTTCTGTCATTTGATGGTAAAACAAGTAGAAAAATAAGGTCAGATGCCTTTTATGTGTCCCTTTAATAAAATATTACTACTACTTATAATAATAATGTGCAATTTTCAGTTTCATGTATGTATCTTTATGATTTTTATTTAAACATTTACTGATTTTACACCATTTTAAAAGCAGTTTACAAACAAACAAAAAAGGCAAACAAACAAACAAATCTGATGTGTCTCCATTTCCCTAGCAGAGCCCAATATTTGGCTTTGGTCAGCATTTTAGAACTTGCTTTTAAAAATATGATCCATAATAATTAAATTTACTTTGTCATGGTCATTAAACACATGTAAATGAAGCGGGGCTTCTCACATGTGGACTTGTGCCTCTTACACTGAGACAAAGACCCGCCATCAGGGGACACGTATACGTCTACCAGCTGGGACCAGTTCAGCTAAAAATTACTTTTTCTCCTTTTGCTGTTTGTGTTAAATCCAGCAAGTGTTTGATCTGTATGAAAGATCTGATAATATCTCAGCTGCAAATCTTTAACCTGGATGTTTATTATTCATGTGAGACTGATATGTGGATGAAATACGATCACAACTGTGTTTACTGAGCAGATTAATGAACTAAATCTGTCTGTTTCTCTATCAAAACAGCCAGGTCAGAACTTTTATTGGAAATCTGTCTGTTTAACAAAAAGTCTTTCTTTTTCTGTTTACAAAAATAATATGGATAGTCAAAACTTTAATTACATCTAATGCACAATTTCCACTGAAAATGCAGGAAAAGTTTATGTGATAGAATGTTTTTATTTCCTGCTGTTGCTTCCTGTTAATCATCTGGTGAGCTCTTGTTGGGAGCCACTGATCTGCAGTCATGCTAACAGCCATGTGAGGCTGCACAGCTGTGCGTTAGCTAAAGGCTAAAGTCAAAATGCTAACACGCTCATACTGACAATGCTACCAGGTATTATCATGCTCACTATTCACTATACTATTATTATTATATTGTTATGAATTTGAATGTGTTCTGCTATTTTTGGACACGCTGAACAAAATGTGACGCAGAAACACAGTTTAACAGGTGCTAATGTGAACACGTCAGGTTGACTCTGTCACCATCTACTGTTGGATGTTTCCACAGAGCCTCCTGAGCGCCCACAAACTGACATCCTTTTTCTCATGTGGTCTATATGTGAGAATCTCAAATTATCACCAGTATCTATGAAGTCTAAAATAAAACAGACCAACACGTCAACGTCAACACGTCCACTTTTAAAAATAGATAATTTTCTACACGTGAGAAAGACTAAAAAGTGAAGAGAGGTTTGACACCTTAGAGTTAACAAACCAACTGTTTGGTCATTCATTGGTCAGCTATCTTTATACATGAGTATCAGTTGTTTTTAACTCTGAGTTTCCCACAGTGCAGCAGTCCCACCAGCAGCAGCAGCAGAGGCACCATCACTATGGTGAACACCGTCCTTAAGACGAGGACGACATGTATGAAGTGGTCTGAGGAGGGACAAGTCTCTCTGTGATGAGCTGCAGAGACAAGAGAACATATCTGCTGTAACATCATGACAGTATTAACAGTATGTAACAGGTTGTCTCTGAGAGCTGCTGGAGCACAAACTGAAAACTGATCCTAAAATTACATTTGGCTAGTTTCATTTTAAACGATGTAGAGTCTCACCTCTGACAGCCATCCAGCTCTCTGGTGATCCTCCAGCTCCAGAGATGTGACACTTGTAGAGTCCTTCATCAGACTTGGACACACTGTGGATGATCATCTCTCCTGTAGAGCTGCTCCTGATGAGGAGGCTATCTTTGTAGAAACCAGCTGTCAGGTTTGAGGAAGTCGTTTTGTTTCTGCAGGTCAGAGTCACGTTGTTGCCTTCTTCCACAGGGAGGACAGGACTCTCCAGGATCACTGAACCAGCTGAACAACAAAAAAGAAAAAAAAAAAGACAAACAAACACAAAAACACTTATTTGCTCACTTTGTGGGAGTTAGATGGTGAAAGTGATATTAGTTGAATCCCTTCTTGAAGCTAATACATCAAATTGAATTCATGAAGAAAATAAAACTTTGTTTTTCTTGCTTGGTGAACAAAGAATCAAAAATAGATGGAGGTCATTTGATAAAGTAGGTTGGGTTCAAAAGCACACACTTGCCCAGGCATGCTACATGTATGAGGAAGAGTTTTAAGCTTTAGGATTTTTTTTTCACACCGTTATCCCACCTCGCTGTTCTGAATGAAAGTTACGATCACAGAATGGGGGGACAGGTTTGTCTCACCTTAAACAGCGCTAAATTGACATATGTGTAAAAGGGACAGCTGGCAGGACAGGACCATGGATAGGACAGAGGGTGACATTTTGACAACGTGTCATGTGTGCGACCCACTGCAGGAGATTTAAAATGCAGCGAGCAGCAGCAAAGAAAAAATTCAGTGGCTGAAATTGTCTGCAAATTGGGAAAACAAAAAGGTCCAGGAGCTTGTTACTCTCTGAGCAGAGGACAGTGTTTTTTGAGAGGACACGTTATGTCGTTGTTATTGTTATGAAGTACTGCCAAAGGGTCTGTTACATGTCAGAGTAGAAGTTGATGGTGTTGCATTTAACCTCATCTAAGTCATGCCTCTTTTGTTTCTGGGAGAACACAGTCTCACTCTGAAGTCATCGAATTCCAGCCCTTGTGCAGTGACTTTCCGCATCAGAAACCAATGAAGAAAGGCTTCCTTTAAAGTTGGTATGATGCGTGGCCAGTTGCTGTTATAGTTTAATGGCGCCCTACTATGTCAGAGGGAATCGTGGCGGACAAGACGAAAGTTAAGGCAGCGAAAGTCCATATGAGGCAGGCGGGAACAGTGGTGGATGGGTCCAACAAACACTGACCTTAACCCCAAAGAGCGGTGATTGCGTCCCGTAAGATTCTAAAGCCAAACCCTGTTCTTTTTTCCTAAACCTAACCACGTGCTTGTTGTTGAAGGAAGAAAACGTACATTTGCAGTGTTATAACCCGGTTGTGCGTTTATTTTGAAAGAGACTGTATGTAAATGTTAAATTTCCTGTGAAAACAGAAGTGTATTTTGAAAGAAGACAATGCATGTAACAGACTGAAGTTCCCAGGACGTCAACAACCAACGCACCTAGGGAACCTTGCATGTTGTATGTGGACGTGGAGAGTCCATAACCAAACATCAATATGTGACGAGGTCAGAGTGAGAATGTGTTGTCTGGGATGCCAGCACGCCATCTACAATCACACACCGGAGCAACATGAAGCTGCTGTTGATTGGTTCTGTATAGCAGTGCAAAGGTGGCATAAAGAAGGGACTTCATAGTGGCCCTATAGCGTGATCTCTGTGTATAAGGGGATATAGAAAGTGAGACTTATCTCAAAGACAGAGAGGCTTATCCCAAAGTAAGGTGCTAAATAAATTGTGTGAATTATTCAATCAGTCAGTTCTGCATTAGACTGTCAATGCAAACACTGGTCAAGAGTTCAGAAAATTTGAGCTTGCTTTCCTGGAAATATGGACAATAACGGACATTATTTTTCCCTGCACAAGATGAAAGACAAATTGCACCTAAACCAAACTGTACAAACCATTGTTGTTTCTACAGAGTCTCCTGAACGCCTCTTCAACAGACAAACACTTCCTCAAGTAGTTTGTGTCTGAGAGGCTCAAATTATCACCAGCATCTGTCGAGTCTAAAACAAAACATAGAACATATACTGAGAAAACACAGAGCTCGCCTTTTAAAAATAATCGATGCATCAGTGCCTCTGTGGTTAAACCTTTTCTGTGTGAGAAAAAAGTCTAACAGTTACTGCAAGTATGACCATGTAACACAGAGAGGTTTGATGCCTTACACCATAGCACGACAAGCAGCAGCAGAGCCACTATTAAAAATAGTACAACAGTCCTTCAGAGGGGCAGAAGAAGTGCTTCAACAACTGAAGAATATATCTGCTGTAACACCATGACCATCTTGACAGAATGTTACAGGTTGTCTCTGAGAGCTGCTGGAGCATTACTCGGGCATGAATTACAAATATTTTAGGTTGGTGTTCTGCTATTTAAAGAAACATTAGAAACATTCACTGCCTCACCTCTGACAGCCATCCAGCTCTCTGGTGATCCTCCAGCTCCAGAGATGTGACACTTGTAGAGTCCTTCATCAGACTTGGAAACACTGTGGATGGTCATCTCTCCTGTAGAGCTGCTCCTGATGAGGAGGCTATCTTTGTAGAAACCAGCTGTGAAGTCTGAGGAAATCGTCTTGTTTCTGCAGGTCAGAGTCACATCGTCTCCCTCCGTCACAGGGAGGACGGGACTCTCCAGGAGCACAGATCCAGCTGAAGAACAAAGGTTTAACAGCTTTTCTGAATTTCATGAAACTCAATTGTTTGCTCACTTTGTGAGAGTAAGGCTTCGATCACACCAAAGACTTTGCTACAGGCACGGCCGCTTCAAAAACTGGCATAGCGCATCGGGCCAAACACCATGGTGTGCCAGAACTTTGGCCGTGTGTGCAATCAGTTGAACAAATATAGTTAATTAAAAAAACATACAGCACATCTCCAGAGAGATTCACTGTTTGTGTAACTTCATGTGTGTTCACCAATTAGTGTAAGAGTGATCTTTATCATACTTTAATACTGAATATCAACATTTCTTCTGCATCTGTCATTGTCCCACTGTTCCTACCACATGTAGCTGCGTCTGAACAGTGCTTGATTTAATAGGCTGCCTGGGCCAAGTGAGACATGTCAAGTGTTCTTTAACCTCTCTGTCAGATTTTTTCTTTTTTTACAGAAACTTACCAGTGATGACAGAGATGTTGACTGTGGTTCTTCCCTGTCCCTCAGTCTCACACCAGTATTCTCCGCTGTCTGCTGGATAGATTTTATCAATGGTGCAGGAGGATCCTGTCGGCGTCGTCTTAATATCACATACTGGTTTGAATTCCACTGTGTTCCTGATCATTCTCAATCGAGTAGAACCAGGAATCCCCTCACAGTGAAAAGACACAGACTCATATTTAAAGTGCTGCAGTCTGTCTGGAGTGACGCGAAGAAAAGCTGCATCTGAAACCCACAAAGAAATCGTAGTGTCCCAAAAGAAACATTCAGAACTGGAGCAATATGTTTATGTCATGACAAAATCAACAAAGTCATTGTCAGCGCCTTCACCTGGTGACAGATAACATCAGGGCTTTTTAAAAGATGTATTTCAGTGTTACTGAGCGACATGGGCCTAAATGCATTCAAGTGAATCTTTCACAAACTGCTGGAACCTAAATTACTTTATAGCGATAAGAGATTCATCAAATTATTTTCTGTTGGTCACTCACCACTTTTCTGAGTAAAGCTGTTCGGCAGAGTGACTCCAAGCAACACTGGATAACAAAGAAGCAAAGTGAAATATCAGGCGTAGATGGTTTTAAGTACAGAATGAGAAAAGACAGAAGCCTGAGTTGCTGTACTCACATAGCTTAAAGCAGAGAGCTGTGACCTCCATGGTGTCTTGCTGCGGACTGACTGAACATCAGACTGAAATACAACTTAAGCATGTAGACGAGAACTTCCTCTTCCTGTTCAGTTTACCTCTTAACCAACGCTTCCTCTGTCTCTCACTGCCTCTATGTGTAGCATATGAAATAGATCAACATCTTTCATGAAGTTGATGCATGGTATATGCATACCTGCACGGTCCTTGCACTTTTGTTGCTGTACCCTGATGGTTAGATGCACTTTAGGTAAAAGTGTCATATTTACCTCTGAGATGTAGTGGTATAAAGTAGCAGAGAATGGACATACACAATAATAAAGCACAAATACTTTAATATTGTACTTGTTACACCCTGGAGTCCCTATCAAGGTCATATTTCCTTGTGTTCAGTTCTGTTAGTATTTCCTGTTTTATTTTGACACTTACCTATGTCTCTCGTTTCAGGTACTTCACTTCCTGCTCCTGTGTGTTTCCCTCCTGTGTCATTACCTGCCCTGCCCTGACTGGTTTCACCTGTCCCTCATTACCCCTCCTCCCTTGTCTATTTAGTCCACCTGCTGCCCTTTGTCTGTGCCAGTTACTATTTTCTTTCCACCACTGTGATCATAATACTTTTAGTGATAGTAGTTGTGAAGTATTCTGTTTCTTCACAATACTAATTATGCATAAAAAGTTAAAAAGTACTTACATTTTTAACATTTCAATTTACACGTTATCTTGGTGATTGCACCAGGATTTGAAAATAGGGTATCAGAGTGCACAGAGAAAGCATCCAAATACCCCCCTGCAGAGGTCCAGGCTGAGCCCCAAATGTCCTCAAGCCCAGGAAACGCCTCTGCAAACAACTACTGTTCCCCGTTTCCCAAATTGCTAAGGTAACAAAGAAACGCTGTAATCTTTCCTGATGGTTTTGATTGCAGCTGTCATATTTTATAATGAGTTCAAAGTTCAGATGTTCACAAAGACACTAAAATTAAAATTGAGTGTAGGAAAGCAGAACCAATCAAGGTTTCAATATGTATTTTGTTTAGTTTATAATATTGACAAATGTTGTTATAAACTCAAGTGCTTTACTAAACAATCTTTACTTTACAGAGCTGTTAAGACAAACATGTAATAAAAACTTCAAACTTGTGCACTCTGTGGGGGATTAAACAAGTCATGTTAAGGTCAATGATTTACAGACTTTTGCTGTGCAGTCCGATGAGCCGACACACACTGTAGCAGGTACGTCGTCTTTTTACATGTTTCGATTCAATTCTTATTCTAAAAGACAGTATCACTTTACCAACTGTAAACATGGGTCTTCTTTCAGAGGTGTGGGCTCTGTAGTAATGCTCTGTATGCTCTGAATGGAGAGTCAAGTCTGTTTTGAAAACGTTGAACAAAACGTTGAAACCATCTATGAAATGGAGAACAAAATGTTTCAACATAATCTATCACTGCTTTTATTTGATTCTCAGAACTTTAAGATGCTTCCTCAGAGGAGTGGACTGTCCCTTCAGTCTCATCTCAAACCCCTCAGTGCTTTGGTTTTCCATCTTCTCCTGACACACTCTGTGACAGGTAACTCACACACTAATACAACCTCAAGGCCACAGTGAGGCCTCAAATCAAACATGATTACAAAATGTTATATATACCAAATGATGAAAGGTTAAAAACTGCTGTTGAATGTTTTTTTGACACTGGTGCTGGTAGATCAAACACCTTTCCTACGTACAGCTGAGGCTAATGAGAACTTTTTGTTCACCTAAAAAGTCTTGTTTAGTGTTTGGTTGTACTAACAGACCTTCTAAGGAGTCAGATGGTCAGTTTTTCCATTTTCCATTTTGAAGTGGTTTTAAAGGTCCAGTTTGTAGGATTTGAATTCATCCATCGACAGAGATGGAACATGATAGGTATTCATTACTACACTTTTGATAGAGTATAATCACCTGAAAATAAGAATCATTGTGTTTTTGTGACCTCAGAAGCCATTGGACAACCTACTTTTATACACACTTGGCACACAGGAGAATTTTTGGGTTGCAACCTCACCTCACCTCAAGATACCACTGAATCCTACACACTTGACCACCATTTGTCAAGTGGAGGCCCTTGGGGCAGTCCGGCCCTTCAAAGCTTTCCATCCAGCCCCTACAACATTAATTAATTAAGAAAATGTGTGGACGAAAAAACAAAACAAAAAAACATTATGGTATTTAGGATATCTCGTGTGTTTTCTTCCAATATTGGAGCACCCCATAAGCAGTTGAGATGGAAATAATTTTTATTAGGAATGATTTACCAACCCCAAATATGTGCTTTTTAGCCTGGGGTACTAAATAATTATAAATTCATCCATCAACTTATTAGGCCTATTAGTGGTACTGATGCAGAAGGTTTGGATAAGCTTCCTTGAAAAATTTCAAAATATCAAATGTCATCAAGCGACAAAGTAAATCATTAATAACCAATTTTTTTATTTTTTTTTTCAGCTTTAGCATTATCACAGATAACCATAGCTGCTAACGTACCATTCTAACCAAGTTAGCAGCTAGCATTAGGATTATCCCTACTCTCTTAGTCTACAGACCAATGGACGACCTCATGGTGCTTTAAGGGCATGTACACATGCCGCATTTTTGCACCCTCAAATTAATTGTTGTTAATGTCGAAGCGCAGCAGGCGCGCTCAAATGCCAGAGCAACGTCGTCCAGTGCACACGTGTTCCCGAGTCCCTCTTTTTCAGCACACCATGGCTGCACCCCAAAATATCTTTCCCTTCTTTCATAAATATCGTTCTGTGATAGATATAGAAAAGTTAATCATTTTGGTGCAGAGCTGCCAGAGCTTTACATCTGTCCCATGGACCATAGGCCTGCACACTTACAAACAGCTCTTGGAAGGAGATCAGCTCTGCACTCAGGATTTTAGGTAACGGCACAAAAAAGGCACAAAAGTACCTCATGTTTTCCAGGTGGGTTATATGTATAGGTCCGTTTAAAGTCTCCAGTATATAGTATATATAGTACTGGACACATTAAAATGTCAGTCTGATGATGACGCTGGTGATGTGGCTAAAATAAATCATTTCCTGAAAAACTTATAAATGTGACATCAAAGATGCTTCATGGTCATAAAGCTCTCTCCCTTGTTCAGGTTTTCTGTAACTTATGACAAACATTTAGTTTACTCAGATTAAAGGTCTATATGAGCAGAGTATCATGGTGTACGAAGAGCCTTGTTGAGCTGAGCAGATTTAAGTGGTTCTTACTGCAGGAATGAATAAACACATCTATTTCTCTCCAGGTCAGACTCAGTTGATGGGTCCATCTCAGCCAGTAGTGGCAACAGTTGGTGATGACATCATTTTGCCATGTCGTCTGGAGCCTGCAGTGAATGTTGCTGCCATGACGTTGGACTGGACAAGATCTGACTTGAATCCTATATTTGTCCTTGTGTGGCGTGCTGGTCAGGACCTCGTACATACTAAACATCCATCCTACAAAGGAAGAACATCTCTGTTCACTGATGAACTGAAGAGAGGAAACATTTCACTGAAACTCTCTGATGTGAGACCTTCTGATGCAGGAAGATACAGATGCTTCATTCCAAGACTGAATGTGGACTCTTTTGTTGAGCTTGTTGTTGGTAAGTGGACACATAGTGTACAAAGAATTAGGTCAACAGAGCTTTCAGCCACTGGTGTAGAGAGATGAAGAGTACAGCACAAACATCAGTGTAAATGATGATTTAACACTTTTCCTGAGAACATTTCACTTATAAATATTATGGAAAGAAATATTTCCTCAGTTGGTTGATGTAGTAGAATACGTAAAGGAGTTACTCTACTATTAACGACATTATATATGTGACCACTTTAACTTTAAGCAGCCTCATCATGAGTTCAGGGACCGACTGTGTTGATATAGAAACTATTGCTACAAGTAAAAGGATAATCCTCTGCTTTGAAACAACAAATGGAGGGAGGTGCCTACAGCAAATAATTTTAGGTGAAATAGATAGTTTGTAGGAATGGGGTGCCGTTTATTAAGTGGCTCACACTGAAATAAACAGCAAAATTTTACCACATTTATCTTCAAACAACGTTTAAAAAAAGTGGTGTGAATTCTTAAAAGTCACTTTTTACCACATTTACAGCAATAGTTGAAATATGTTAAATATAATGTCACAGTTAAATCTAAATATTAAATGTTAAACCATAATGTTAAATCTAAATCTAAATGTTAAATCTGATGTTGATATTGATGCTATAAACACAGGCTTTTATTTTGGTACCTAAACATTTTGGTTTAACATTTAATATTTAGATTTAACTGTGACATTATATTTAACACATTTCAAATACTGCTGTAAATGTGGTAAAAAGTGACTTTTTTTTAAACATTGTTTGAAGCTAAATGTGGCAAAATGTTGCTGTTAATTTCAGTGGTCGCCACTTTGCAACTGGCACCTCATATGTAGGTCAAGTAATTAGATTAAAGAAATATAGAGGATGTAGTCTTTATCATTATACTACAGCTCACAGTTGAACAATGGTGCAATTTATATATTTTCTGTTGCCCGTCATCAGGTGCTGCGTCCTCACCTGTCATCACTTTAGCAGGGATTGACAGAGACAAGAGAGGAGTGGTGTTACAGTGTGAGTCTGCAGGCTGGCATCCAGAGCCTGAGGTGTTGTGGCTGGACGGTGAGGGAAAGCTCCTCTCTGCTGGACCTACAGAGACAGTCAGAGGTCCTGATGACCTCTATACTGTCAGCAGCAGAGTGACTGTGGAGAAGAGACACAGCAACAGCTTCACCTGTAGAGTCCAACAGAGGAACATCAACCAGACCAGAGAGACACACATCTACATTTCAGGTAAAAAAATGTTCAATTTTTATGGTGAGGTCATTGTGTTAGTTTTTAATAGCTGAGCTCCAGTTTTATCTAAACTCTCTGTTATTCTGTGTTTTATCATTTCAGATGATTTCTTTAAGGCCCAGTCCAGTTCCTCCACCATCACTGGTTTGGCTGTTAGTTTGGCTGTTTGCATCCTGCTTCTTTTTGCAGCTGTGTGTAAACAGAGACAAAACAAAATCAGTGAGTCACAAATTATTTCAGAGCTTTGGAAACATCAAATTACTCTGACTTTTTTATTGGAAGTGATGATTTAAATTGTGTTTTCTAGACTTAATCTGATTCAGTCAAAAAGTCAGTATTTCACAGGTTATGGTGTCGATAAATAATGTGCTGGAATGTTTACTTTTATTTCAAAAATTGTTCAGTGGTTTATTTTTATAGACAATTTTGTTCCTCATTTTACTGAAATGTCTCATGCATTGAAATCATTTCATAAAACAACATTAAATGTATTTAAAACTTTCTACTGCCTTTGTTTTAACACAGAGACCAAGAGACGCCACAGGGATGAAACTGATAAAGGAGAAAAGAAGAATGGCTCTGAAACTCACAGAACAGAAGATCAGTTTGTCACTGAAGAAGAAATGAAGGCTTTGAAGGGAAAAGGACAAAAGAAGAGCAAATATGTAAGTAAAAAAAAACAGGACATCACTTTCAGTAAAGGAGGAGGAAAGTTTGATCTGAGCAAGATGGAAAGAAAAAAGAAGTCTTGAAATGGTAGCTGAAGATAAAACTGGGTCGTGAAATGGGAGGAATACTTTACTGAAACCAGTATAAACCACTGCAGACCTAAAATGTATCAAACTCAAAATTTAATTTCTGAATAATCCTGTTAAGTATTTATATATACATTAATAGCTGACATTTCTCAACTGCAGTTACATTCAAATGCTCTAAAATCCAATTTGAGGCAAGCTTATTTATTTCTCTTGTGTGGTGTCTTCATTAACCTGCTCTGATGATAAATTACGTCCTCATCTTGTCTCTGTTTGTCTCACCGGGCAGCTCCAGCAGGAGCAGCAGAGGAGGGAGGAGGCAGAGAGGGAAGTTCAGACCCTGAAAGAGGAGCTGCACACCAAGAAGACTGAGGTTCATCTTTATATTTAACACACTGATTTCAGTTTGAAGTCACATTCTTTATGTCATCTATAGTGTAGACACGATCAAACGTACAGTAGATTGTGAAGATCAATATGCACAATAAAGTCATTCAAAGACCAGATCCAAGGGAATTTGACCAAGTGCAGACTGAGTCCAGGTTGATTAAAGTCCTTTTGCACATCAAAACCAAAAAAGATATGACCACAAGATAATGCTGATTAATTTCTGGTAATCACTTTACTGCAGCAGCTGTAACTGCTAGCTTCACTTCTGTTGTAGTATAAATACATATACTAAATATTCATGATTCTTGATTTATTTCCCCTCATCTTCTTTCTCCTCCCAGTTTGAAAGTAAACTAGCTGAAGTCCAGCAACAACTGCAGAGCCTGAAGGAGGAGCTAGAGACCAAGACCAGGGAGGTTTGTCACTTTAAATGAATCCTAATCTATTTTACTTTACCTTATTTTTAACATCCAATTCATCCACATGTCCTAAGACATATGTTTCCTAATGCAGTGTTCTTTAGGGAAATGTGTAAAACTCTCAGTGGGTTCAAGGCAAAGCTCTTAGACATTAATTTGGACCTCTAAAATTGTTTGTTGAGGTAAAGCAGGATGCAAATCTGAAGTACTTTTGAGTCTGTTTCAGTGTTGTATATTTACTTACATGCATTAATAAAAGAACAAATCTATCTTTCTCCTTCACACCAGCTGGAGGAAAACAAAGCTGCTCAGTCCAAGTCTTTGGTAAGTATTCAAGGTATAAATGCAATAACACACTCTGATGAGTCCTGCTGAAAGCAATAAACTCAGCATAGCAAAGTAATTCTATTATTTTAATGTAACCATTACTTTGTGTATCAGGATGCCTTGTTGTGTATTTTAAGATTTACACAAACCCTCCAGTAGGTGATTGTGAATGACAACGATGATGATGACACACAGAAGACTCTTTTACACTTCATGTTCAAACAAGACAACTGATGATTTATAACTCACATGAATGTCTGGCCTCAGTATGTGATCATAATTACATTGTGAACATGGCCCTAGTTGTTTTATACTTTTATAAAAGAAACATGTCTCTTACTGTGTTGTTTTGTATATCTCTTATCTCTCAGTTTCCCTGGAAGAAAACTACCAGACAGACATTTGAGAACGAGCAGCAGAGGAGAAAGCAAGCTGAGAAACAAGTCCAGGACCTGAAACAGAAACTGAATGACAAGATTAAAGAGGTTTGTAATTTGATTTGTACATTGTTAATACAGTGAGTTTTATCTATCTGTATCTTATATATACATATATATATAGATATATATATATGTTCATCTCTCTCCTCTGTCTGAGAAGCTAAGGATGACTAGCAGAAAAGTGTTTAATTAATTAATTTAATTTAATTTAATTAATTAATGAAATTGATAATGTAGTCAAAGTCATGACAGGGCAGGAGAAGTGGAAGGATTGGGTTATTACAGGATGAATCACAGCTGACTTCAAGCTGATTAAACTGAGAGTCAGAGTTCACCTTGAACATAAATTGGTTAAAGATCTGTTTGTATTTTCTAATGACTGCTGGTCAAACTGGGGAACCAGTGGTCATAAATAAAGTCATAAATATATATTTTCTATTTTATTTAAACCTTGATTTAACAACCAGCAGACCCTGAACCAAAAGGTGGAGATCAACAAAAAGATTAATATCTTTACCGTAAATGTTCAGCTCATGAAAATCTGGGAAGATGGGAAATGTAGTTTCAGACTAGTTTACTACAGTCAGATAAATCCAGGAAAAATGCTTTTGAGGTTGAGTTGTGTTAAGGAGGGTGGTGAAGCCATATTAGAATAGAGAAACCCCCATGGAGTCTAGACACTGATGGTGGTGATGAGATGAAGAGGGACCTGTGTCAAGGCTGTCACTTCCTGCAGTAAAGAGGTGAAGATCTGCTTCAAGATTAATCCTATTAGTTCGTTCATGTGACGTCTGACTTCCTTTTAGACCTCATATAAAAAGACTTTGAAAACTATAATACGACCATTTACAGCTACAAAGCATATGGAATACATAAATACATTGTACTGAACCAGGTTTTACAGCCACAGACTGTTTTTGCACCTTGAACACAACCAGCATCACAACATGTACACACTCAGACTTAAAAAAGTCACTTTGTCTATGTTGTGTTGTCTCAGGATCACAACCTGACCAGCCCAGCCAATCAGCACTCAGCTGAGAGACACATCACTGTGGATGAGGTTGATGTGCGCGGCAAATATGTTCGTCTCAGCAACAACTCTGAAAAGGTCATTTCATTATGTCTTGATAAACACTTCGAGAGTTCTACATGAGCATGTGTCACAAGTTTTATAACTACACATGATGACAGAGTGACAAACTGAGTCACACACTGTCCACACTACTGTATGTTACAATCAAGATGTTTTGTGAAGACGTGTAGAATATTATTTTAATTAGTGTCTCTTTGTCTTATCTTCACTCTCCCACTGAATCTCCCTCCTGCAGGACCAACCAATGGGAGACTGGGAATTACATATACGAGTCAACAAAAGAAAACCCATCAAATACCAGTTTAAGCACTCATTCATACTGAAGGCTGGAAACACTGTCACTGTGAGTTTTTCAAAAAAAAAAAAAATATATATAATATAATATACAGTATATATATATATATATATATATATATATATTCTATCTTTTTTTCTTTTATGTTGTCTTTTGGCGCTGCAATGACCCAACCACACTCCAGTTCATCTGACAGACATTTTGACTTGTAGTTAGTAGATTTCATCAGCACCCAGTTTAAATGCTGTCTATGCAATAATGTTCATTATTAGTGGTTATCAACATCATTGATATGAAGTAAAAGGGTCCTGGTACATGGTGAGAATGCTGTAACCAGCATGTTAAACAGCTGTGTTAACTGCTATGAGGCGAAGAAGTCAGCTGACCTAATGTTAGTATAAAGAGTGAGAGAGTCCACAGGATGGTCGCGGTGGTGGATGGGTCAAACACAAAGAGACCTGAGTCTGTGTCCCATGTGAAACCAAAAGGCAACATTCNCAGATCTGGGCTTCAGATTGTGGTGTCAGCTGTGAGACCTCTACTGACCAGGTGTGGTTTGGCCAGCAACCCTGGGGCACTGGAGAACAACTGCTGGTCACCATCTACAGCAACACTGGAGAGGTCTGACATCACATCACATCACATTTGTTGACTAACACATTATACGACCAACAGTATGTGGACACACACACCTGTCCACCTACATAGTGTATGTAGGTCTCCTTTGTGGGGGTTGGTCAAGGCCCCTTAGTTCCATTTCAGAGACACCTTAATGCCATAGCATACAATGATATTATAGATAACGGTATTCTTCATGTTTGTAGTAACACTCATGGAAAGAGCCTTTCCTGTTTGAACATGCACAAAGCCAGGTCAATGAAGAAATGTTTTTCAGCAGTTTGATGTGGAAGAACTCGACTGATCTGCACAGAGCTCTGACCTCAACCGCCAACTGTGAGCTCAGCATCAGTGTTGGACCTCAGTCATGTTCTTTGGTCTGAATGAGAGCAGATCCCTGCAGCAGGTTCAACATCTGATGGAAAGACTGACACCAGAAGAGTTGAGACTGTTTGAGCAGCAGCAGATTAGTGATCATGGTTTTAGACTGACATTTAAATTAGGGTTGGTCCACTGTAAAGGCCTATGACCTCTG
>NC_065522.1:34479939-34494251 GCF_006386435.1 Epinephelus moara | reverse complement strand
GAGGTCCCTTAACTCATTTGTACTGTCACATTCTCATTGTAACCAAATCCCCTTCATATCAGTTGAACTAATGACTGATTCCTCTGGCACTCTTTCTCTTTTGGTGCACTGGCTTGTTATTGGTGTTTTATGTGTGTCGTTGTATGTGCATGTGTTTGCATATGTGGGTGGCTTAGGGAGTTGCTGCCCTCCTAATGCGGTCAGGTCCTTTTTCCTCTTTGGTGTCAGATGTTATGAGACGCTGCAGGAGGTGAAAAGTCAAACAGTACTGTGGCTCCCATCAATCTTTTCAGTCTGTCTTCTTCTTTCTGTCAACAGCCATGAAATGCTGCAGAGTCCTTACCTGCTCTGGTGACAGAAATGTTGGAATGTTGCTTTTTTCTTTTTTAGATGATGCAAATATGCTTTGACATGTAACAGCAAAAACTCACGCAACGTCTGAGTTTTGGTATACTATAACTTTTCCAACAAAAACATATGGTGGAAAGACAAGACCTGTGTTCTTGTGGGTATAGCTCAGTGGTAGAGCACTTGATTGCAGATCCCAAGGTCTTGGTTTCAAATCTTGGTGCCCCTCCACAGGCATTCAGTGAGTCAGTATGCACAACACTAAAACTGGCTCATTTCTTGGAATACAGTGATTTTTAATGTATTCAGTAACTTTCAGGGTCCTTTTGAAATTACACATTTGCAGCCCAAAATCTCTCCCAAACCACACCGTAACATCTGAGCATTGCCATTGCCACGCCTGAAGCTATTTAGGTGAAGTTTGAGGAGGTCAAATGTTGGTGCCCCTCCACAGGCATTTAGTTGTTATGATGTTCTTTTCTAACCTGGAAATCCAGATGGCCCGCCCCTAGCAAATTCAAATTTGCACTGCATGGGAATCTGGCCCCGACTAGCAAAGCCTGGTGAATCACATGTCGGACCAATCAGATCAGTCTCAGATGCGGGCTCTATGTGAAAACATGACAAGTGATAGCCAAAGCCTCATGAACCATTTTCTTTATTATATTAGCCCACTAGATGGTGCTCTAAATTCAACAAAGGGTTGAAAGCATCCTGACTTTGACTCACTGAGCTGTTTTCTTTAAACCAAAGGTGCTACCTTGTGGGGTCAAAAACATAATAAAGAAAATGGTTCACAAGCCTTCACTTTGACATCACTAAACATGACGCCAATATTTGATTTTCTTAATGCCACACCCATTGTTGATGGTTGTAAAGATTTTATAGTAACATTTTACTGCTTCTGTTATCACAAAAAAGCTAAGAGAAACCAAAGGGGTATTTTTGAAATGTGAGAGCCTACATCACGAAAAATCTCTTTTAAAACAATAGCTTTAGCATGTCAAGTTGGTATTACTCTTTAACCTTGATAACCTGACGCATTTTATCAATGGATGCTTCATATGCATTAGCTGATGCCCTCAGATGAAGACTTGTGGTGATGATTACATTATCTGTCTATTCTGAAATTGTTTGACAAGTTTTTATCCTTGTAGTATAGTCACTATTCTCAGAAAGATTATCATGAAAAAACGTGTCCTTATGTCACAGAAAACATACCTCAATTATTAACATAAATATAGAAAACAAAACAGACTGAGTGCAAATATTAAGTGACAGATTATGCATGTTGTAATGCAGTAAGTATCTAACTCATTCACAGGTCATCAAATACTGATGCTTTGTGTTGCCCCTTGGTGTCTCTATGTGATGCACTGTTGAAACACTCTGTAACTAGTGATGGATAAATGAAGCCTCATGAACCATTTTCATTATTTTCTCACTCCACCAGAGAGCACTCTTGGGCTGCAGTCGAAAAGTCCCTCCTATCGTCTTTTCCTAAACACTTTTCCTTGACCTCGATAGAAAACGTCATCAGGTCAAGGGAAGATGCGAAGGAGAATTCATAAGGACTTAGGAAAAGACAACTGCGGTGCTGAGAGAATCCGACAGCACTTACACTGGGCTACGTAATTATGCGACGGCGGATGTTATTGGCGTGGGTCTGCTGTGGTGAAACTACAATGTTCTAAAGATGGACTACAAAAAGCCCATCTTAGATGCGCTAAATGCGCCCTTTACGTTCTTATCGTGTTGTTTCATGCAGGATATATAAACATGGACAACACGGTGAAAGACATTATTTAATTACCAAGGTTGGAATTGAATTTAAAAAAAGGAATATCGGCTACCAGCCACAAACTGAAATGAAATTGTCACACTGAGAATGTTTGCTCACACTCACCCATCTGAATCCCAAGTAGTAAAATGAATTAATGATATTACTAAAGGCTGGCAATACAACAACACTCAAATGAATAAATGACTAATGCAAACTGAGCATATGTTACGGGTGCGTGTCCCCTCCGTCCACAGCTGTGTTTATCTTGTTTGTTTTAACAGGATAAACAAATATTAAATGCATTATTTTGTTTTCCTGTGTGAATAAAAAAAATAATGGAAATCCATATTCATTTCTTCTTCAAATGGGCAATTGGAATAGAAATTAGACCACAACCAACTTGTGTTTGACATGAGATGTATAATGCTTCATAAACAACGATAACTTAGATGGTGATCTCCTTTCTCGGTCATGTTGATCTTTTTCTTTCCTAATCATTTGAGTTTGTGAATGGTGCGGCGCTTGGTCACTTTAAATATTGCCGCCGCAAGGACTTGTGGGACGGAATTATCTCCTTTCCTTTTGTAAAGGATAGTCCAGTGTACCCTATGTTAAAGGAGAAAAGAGAGGAAGCATTGAAGCACCTTTCCTTAAAATTTAGAGAATTCGACCAGCGCTTATCAAAAAAGATTATTCGACCGCAGCCTCAGTTTAAAGATAAAGGCTGAAGGACTGGCAGTGAAATGTGCTTTCAAACCTTTGTTGGACAGACACCGCCATCTAGTGGCTTCAGAAAATGAAGACAGTGGTTCACAAGGCCTCATTTGGCCATCACTACCTGTAACGTGGTTAATGTTGTGAAATGGTTACAGTAAGGTCTACGCATCAAAAACACTTGATTAGGTTTGGAAGAAAGATCTTGTTTTCAGTTCAAATAAGCATGTCTGTTACGTAACATTGATGCAGCGTGAAGGAAGTACATGCTGTGAGTGACATCTGTGCACAATAACCATACGTGAATTACAGCAACAGCATGGATTTTGGTTTCACACAGGACACGAACTGCGGTCTCCTTTGTGAAAGTCTTGTTTTGTTTGATCCATCCACCTCCCCTCCTCTCCACCCTACACAGACTTTCTCTCTCTCTAAACGACATCAGCTGCTCTCGGTGTCAGTTATTGCCACAGATGAGTTTACATTAGAGCTGGTTGAAAGCCTGATAAGACGGGGCTTAACAATCCATTGTCCCGCATTGCTTATCTTATTTCTTTATTCATTTATTTACTTAATTTATCACTTAAAAATGACAATATTGTTACATGTTGCTGTTTCCTTTGCTATTATTTTTACAAATAGTGACTAGAAGATTTATTATAAATAAACCTGCATCATATTCAACTGAACTTATGTTGCATATGTACCAGTTGCAGCCCTAAATACTTATTTCAAGCAAAGTTCATTTTCCTTGTACATATAGCATGTTGTAAGCAGTCCTTCCAGCTCCTTCAGTGAAGTGTTTCTTCCTCAGTGATCTAAAAGACACAGGAAACACAGAGATAAAAGGTGTAAATGCACAAGACTATATTTTAGATGTGAAGTGTTTAAGATTTTTGGGGATTTGGTGGCATCTAGCAGTGCACTGCAACCAGCTAAAACTTCTCTGAGTTGGAATTCCTTCGGTGTTTATTGTTTAGGAGGTTTTTATTGGGAGCCAAAGTATCCACAGAGGTCTCTTCCTCTCCAAAATAAACAGACAGCCACTGTAGTAAGAAGCCAAACTGCAATGAGCAGCACTGGAGTTACACTGATTTGTAACATGAAACTACTTTATTCTGTGTTTCTAGCGGTTTACATCAACTGCTCATTTGGTTTTGGGGAGGAAGGGACCTCTATGGATAATCCAGCTTGCGGTGAAAATTCCTGAATGTCTGGATCTTTTGTTAATGGCCAACATATTCCCCTAAATACTACACACTGGACCTTAAAGAGTAATTACACCCAGGATATTAATGATGCATTTGCTGGCATCTGGTGGTTGCTACATGCTCTGACCACACTTTACTCATTGCAGAATAGTGCACTGCTACATCTCAGCTGGTCACAAGTAGAAGAGTGTTTAGTAGTTTACCACTAGGGGAAGGCAACGTGGAAGGAAAGTGAGATAAAGTGTCTTTGATATCCCACTGGGCATCAACTTACAGATTTTGATGACATATATAAAAGACCAGAGTTACTCTCATTCCTTGCTGTGAAGCTGGATCCCCTTTGTCACCTGCTCACCTGTTTCCAATGCCCCTAATTAGCACTGTCAGTACATGTGCCAGCCACTTGCCCCAAGTCAGTTACCAGTTATATGAATGCTGCTGATGCCTTTGCTTTCAAGTCAACAGAACCTGAACCTTATCTGGATTTATTTTTTTGACTTTTTGGTCTGCCTTTCCTTTCATCCTACCTGCTGGCCTTGTCTGTTGTGTGGGTCCTCCTCCCTTTGTTGCCTGTACTCACCGAATGTGTCACATAAGAGTGGTCTCTAACCTGAAACCTCTGGTAAAGCTATGACCAAGTTCAGGCAACTAGAGGTGCATGGTTAAGGTAAAAAAAAAAAAGTCAGCTGTACTGCAGGTACTGTCTTAAAACATTAATGAAATCTACTGCATGGTTCTAAATTACTAAAATGTTATACTTACCATAATGGAGAGCTTGCAAAGTGCCATCATAGGTCAAAGTGGAATGAAAAGATTAAGGCAAAGATTCACCCTCATCTGTAAAAGAGACACAAAGTCGTGAAGGGTAATTTACAGTCAGCATTACATTACACTGTAGCATGCTGAAACTTCATATAAACACAGTGTGGTTTTGACATGATATCAGAAAGCTACTTTGGTCGTGTGGAAGACTGCAGACTGAGGGGGTTGAGGGGCCCTATTACCTTTTTCCGTCTCTGGTTTTGCACCGTGGTTGAGGCTCACATTATCTGCAGCGTCTGCAGCGTCTAAAATAAAGGCATGCTTAGCAGATGTGAATTTATCAAACAGAAGTTCTCAAACTTTTCTGGTTACAACCGCAAACATCTACCTAGTTACTGTTATTGATTACCTTTATTCTCCTTCTTGTCTTCTTGTCTTTTTTGACGACAGTCTGCAGGTCCTGTATCATACATCTTTGCTTCCAGTAAGACTGAAACATAAAGCAAAATGTTTCACCCTGTAGGCTATTTCAGCAGTATGATTTTATAAAATAATTAAAGTGAGGTAGGTAGGTAGACACACACAGGTACAGTAGGAGAAAACTTATTTCTACATATTGATCATTAAAAAAAGTGTGAGCCAAGATAATGTATTGTTTAAAAATAGCAGGGTAGGGGCGTCAGTGGCTTAGTGGATAGTGCCGGCGCCCCTCTCTCCCCATTTCCCACTGCCCTGTCCATTAAAGGCAAAAAGCCCCAAAAAATGATCTTTTAAAACAGCAGGGTACAGTCCCCGGCTTCAGAGAGCACATAAACCCGACAACAACCAAGTTTGGGCCTCTTGTCAAGTTACTCACACAGTTAATAGTACTTGGTGGCAGGTGATGTGACCTTCAGAGCTCAGAGTCAATCACCAGAATCACATTGTTTAAAGGAGAATTTTAGCACCTAGCTGTTTCTTCCAGTAGAGCAGTCCCAACACCAGCAGCTGCAGGAACAATATGACAGCGACAGCAACCCACAGCAGGATGTAGTAGAGGCGGGAAAAATTCATCTCTGTGTCAGATGTTGGAAAGATCACAGAAAATAGTTTCTTAAACAAAAGGCTCTGTTTTTGTGAAACAAGGTGCTGAAGCCAATATTGTGCACATATTTAACAATATATGGCAAAAAAACTTTGAAGACTTTTATTTCAAAATCCAATCATGTTTTCTTCCTGTGAAACAAAATATGACGTACACACAAGCAGTTTCAACCACTAACATCAATACATCCATACATCAATTAATCTGCAGCTTTTAGCTGTACAGAGCTGAGATTAAGTTAGCTTGCTAGCAACATCTTGGTATGTCAGTGTGTCTTTGGGTATTCGTTACCTCAAAAGTTACAGTCCATTTCCCCAAAACATGGTAACCATGGTTACAGGTCTGCTGGTTACAATATATGTACTTCAACGAAAGTGTCTGTGACGGCTCCAGATTGCTCTAGAAGGCATTTTACAATGCTTTAGCAACTGCATGGAGCATACCAAGGGCACTGTCTTTCTCTCTGACGGATCCTGCTATCCCCTCAGTGTACACCACCTGGGCCTCTCAATGTCTGCTTTGACACGTCTACTTTTTAATGGTCAAATCAAATTTCTTCCAGTCATTTCTTGCCAGCTTCTCCCGTTTTACTTGATAATACGTCATTATACTGAAGCTAAATACTGTGAAAATGCCATTTTAAAGCTTTAAAAACATCTTATTCCACACAGTGAATGTCACATTTAATTATACTTCATTTATATAATTTGATCAAATGGATTTCTGCATCTTTGTTACTCTGTTATTTTTCCCCTAGCCAGAAACAAGCATACAGTATACAACATGTTGTTTGACCACGTTGTAAGACATTGGATTTTTGCCTTCACCTCCAGAATTTAAAATAGAGTTCTGTGAGTTCAGTGTTTGGCTGAATTAAATGAGTTTGTACTGACTCACCCTCTTGCCTATATAGCATTCTGTTTAGGATATTTTAGCCCTACTAACACCTTGGCTGCAGTGAAATACTAACTCAGTAAAGTATGTTCTCACCTCTGACAGCCAGCCGGCTTGCCGCTGATTCTCCAGCTCCAGATATTCTGCACTTGTAGAGTCCTTCATCAGACTTGGAAACACTGTGGATGGTCATCTCTCCTGTAGAGCTGCTCCTGATGAGGAGGCCATCTTTGTAGAAATCAGCTCTGAGGTCAGAGGGAGTTTTCTTGTTTCTACAGCGCAGAGTCACAGCTTCTCCCTCAGTCACAGGAAGAGCAGGACTCTCCAGGATCACATCACCACCTAACCAACACCATAACAATATTTATGGTAAATACTAACACATATTCAGTTGTACATGTGTGTGTATATAATCTTTACATTTAGCTCTGACAGCCATCCAGCTCTCTGGTGATACTCCAGCTCCAGAAATGTTACACTTGTAGAGTCCTTCATCAGACTTGGAAACACTGTGGATGATCATCTCTCCTGTAGAGCTGTGCCCAATGTAGCTGCCGTTTTTATAGAAGAAGACAGCTGGGAGGTTGGTGGATGACATCTTGTTTCTGCAGTGCAGAGTGACCGACTCTCCCTCCATCACAGGACGAACAGGACTCTGCAGGATCACTGAACCAGCTGGACAACATGACCAAATGTGCAACAGCAGAAGTGGAACAAGTTGAGTAGTTTAGAAATAGAAAATTATGGTCTATGTTTTATAGTTCACATTCAGTCAGCCTACCAGTGACAGTGATGTTGACAGCGTTGCTTCTCCTCCCTCCACCTTCACACCAGTATTCTCCACTGTCTGATGTAAATGCAAAGTCAATGGTGCAGGTCACTGTTGATGTCTCTGTGCCATTGGAACATTTTGGAAGGAACTCCTTCAAGTTTCTCACTTTGCCTCCAGCTGAGACATTTAACCCCTCACAGGTAAAATGCACAGACTCATATTCAAAGAACTGCAGTCTGGTTGGAACGATACGAAAAGCTGCATCTGAGACACACAAAACACAACATAAATAAACTTGGTTCACAGAAAGAAACATGGTGCAGACTAAAATAAAAAAGAAAATCCAAAAACACATTTGCAGAAATGTGTTTTATGAAGGCATTTGTATTTTATGTTGAAGAAGAATCAGGTAAGGTGTTGCAAAGCCAGGGAACCCTGATAACAAAGTCTCTTTCACCTCTGGTTGATACATTGGACTGAGGAAAACGGAGGAGATTCTGAATCGCTAAACCCAGGTTGTGAAGTTCAGAGATGTATCATGGTGCCAGATACTGGTTAGTCATGAACAAAAATTTTAAGCCACTTAAAAAAAACAAAAAAAACAGGAAGGGGTGTTGTGTTTTCTTGAGCCAGGTCTCACTCCAAAGTTGTTCAAATCTGGCGCTTGAGCAGTGACTTGTGGTGTCAGAAACCAATGAAATAAGGCGTCCTTTAACACTGGCATGATGCACGGCCAGTTGCCATTATAGTTAAACGGCACCTGGCGGCGCCAGGGGGAAACGCGACGGGACAAGGACAAAAGTTAAGGCTCCCAAAGTCCGACTGGGGTGGGCGGGAGGGGTGGTGGATGGGTCCAACAAACACCTGCTGTCACATGAGAGAGAGGTGTTTGCGTCCCGTAAGATTTCAAAGCCAAACCCTGTTCTTTTTTCCTAAACCTGACCACGTGTTTCTGTTGTTGGAGGAAAAAAACATCAATATGTGGTGTTGTACAGGCGTGGTGCGTATATTTCGAAAGAGACAGTATGCAAACCTCTAGTTTGTAGAATGTGTTGGGTTTTCTAAAATGTTTAAAATACCTGCTCCTTCCACTGTCATGTTAGCAGAGCATCATCAGCATTATAGCAAGTTCCTGGGTGTTCTAAATAATTGAAAGAGTAATTTCCATTACTCCATTTTTTCTCCTTTTACAGGAAAAGGAAGAGAACTTGAACTTCTTGGGTTCAAAGCATAAACTTTCAATGGTATCTGAGTTATTCAGGCATTAGATTTAGGTCAAGCAGGTTTTAGCGTTAGGGCCTGGGTTTGGGGATTAGCGCTAAGATAACAGTAGAAAACAACTAACTGCTACTTACCAGCTGTCTGAGGATAACTTTGCTGCACTTGTGCAACCAGCAGCATCAATACATTCATCACTGGAGAGACAGAAGAGGAGAGTGGTGTAAATGGATGCTTTTTTTAATATGTTGCATTAATATTTAATCACTGAAACATACATAATAATTGTTGGACAACTTAACTTGCAGTTTGTGCAGCTATACGACCCTTAAAATGCTAACTATAAAAAGTAGAAAGTTGCTATATTTTTGAGTACTGACTGTAAGCGATTTGTTTTCAACTTATTCATTTATCTTTAAAACTTAAATGTTGCTGTATATATCTGACACTGGGAAAAAAAGACAAATGTAGTACTCACACAGTCTGATGCAGAGAGCTCTAACCTCCATGGTGTCTTGCTGACTGTCTGAGCGTCAGGCTGATACAAGGCTAAATACAGTATAATACAGTTGAGAACTTCCTCTTCCTGTGCACATTGTGGCTTTTGTACTAGTGAGGCAGATGTATTCTAGAATAATAAATTATCTCAAAAGGGGCGTAACAAATCATGTGTAGTGTGCACTTCCATTCCCTTTAGGTTCTGCAACACTCTGCAGCTACAGCTTGGGTTTTCTTCAGTTACTAATATAGTCCAAAAAGAGACAGGCATTCAGCCAAGCAGAGGATAGGGTTTAAAAAAAAATCCCCATTGTGGGAGGTACAAACGCATCAAAGCGCTGTTAGTTAGTTTCTAGGACTGACTGAATTTCCAACAAACTAAAAACTTGTGCCATCAGGACAATGTGACATGGTGCGGACATTTATGATTACCTCTCTGTCACCTCAGGAAAATCTTTGCTACATTTAGACCCTTATGTCCATTTTACAAGTTGTGGTGGGGCTTTTTGTGGTTGGCTTTGGACGGTGGTGGCGTGTGGCTGCGAGTCACTCATTGGGATGAGGAAGTCAACTCACCGGTCTATAAACTCTCCTCCTGATGATCTTTGCTAGCTAGCTGCTAGTTAGCCAGGTTGAGTTTTTCAAGTGTAAACATCAGTAAACATCGAGGAGAAGATGGAGAGGAAATGGACACCGGTTGAACTAGTTTCCTGCTAGCTATTATACAGACATTGGGAAAAAACTGGACAACCTCTGTATGTCATCTGTTACCAGTGGGATACCAGAAACAGTTATATTCTTTGATTCATCGAAACTTGTCTAAATCCTGAACAGGCTTTGATCTGACAGAACAGAGAACTCTGGCGAGAGAAAGAGAGGAGCATGAGTTATTTTTTGCTGCACAGCATCATCTGCATATTGGGTTGCTTTCTGAGTGCATCTTAGACCAGCATGCAGCTGGTAATTTAAAGTATGAGTACATTTATTTTATATTGACTGATGTATGGTACATATGCCAGTCCACTCAGTAGGTGTTGAGGTATTTCAGTCTGGGCCACAGTGGTGTACTGACAGACACTGGCAACCACAGAGCCACGCTGCTCGTGTGCCTAAAACATGGGACAAAAAAGTGGCAACATTGGGCATTCTGATTGGATGATTCAAACCAAATTTTTCACTGATTGGACAGTAAAGGAAAGAGGGAAGAGCAAAGAGCTAGAGCGTAACTTTGCACAGGAGTTGGTGGAAAAAGAGTCAGATATATTCCTGTTTAAACTTCTGCAGCATTTATCTAAGACAGATGGTGTGAACATAAATAAGAGGTCCTACTCTGCCCCCTGTAGACCTGTCATTCATCTCATGCTTCATATTAAGTTGCCAAAGCAATAAAGAAACTAATACTGTTCCTCTGGCTTCATATTTCACTATGCGTAATATTTTATATTGCTGGTGATCGTCTACCTGACAACCAGATCAAAGTACAGCCTCCTGTTTATATGTAACATATTAAGTAAAAGACACTAAAAACAAGTTAGCAAGCTAAATACTGCAACACAAATATAATACTGACAAATACAGTATGGATGGTCATCAATCACTGGTTTGACAATTTAATATAGCAGGTTGAAATCTTATGTTTAACCTGTGCAGTAATTACATCGGTAGGTTATACTGCTAACCCTGAAGAGACAACATTTATTGGATTAATTGCTGTTTTAGAGGCTTCCCCATCCTGAGAACAAGCAAAGTAAAGTGTTTTCTTGAATATTTGGAAGTCTTGTTGTAAAAACCGTGAATGCTGATGTGCATTAAGCCGTTTAACAACAGGTCATACAGACTGGAGTCTAATAGGCAGCGTGTAGGGGCGGCAGTAAATAAGACAGAGCAGGCACAGTAGAGCACTTGTTTGATTGAAGGAAGGACCTTGCCCAGTGTGTGAAGCCGCCCGCTGACTAAGAAAACACACTAAACGTAAGCCATTCCTTTCGAATTAAACTTTTCCTGGTGAGATTTGATTTTTAATTCAGAGGAAACCATAATTTTTTGGTTCTATCAAGCACAGGGCGGATGTAGCACTTCAAAACTGTAGCGAAAATGTCTTCCATGTCTTGTTCATCATCTATATATCTCAAAAGGAAGAAGTTAATTAGTAGCCTTTTATAAGTGTTTGAAGGTTAAACGGGAAGGATAACATTTTTCACTGGACGTATCAATATGTTTATTTTCTGTACATGATCGTTTTATGAATTTGTTTTGTGGTTTATTTTAATTTCCAGCACATCATGATGCCTCAGCAGGTGCACAGACTGTTCCGTAAATCTCAACTCAGTGTATGCAGTGCTTTGATCCTCCATCATGCTGTTGCCTTCCTTCCCCTAACACACCTTCATGGAGGTAACATATACATTAATATGATGATTAAGGTCAATACTGTAGAATTAAATTGTGGATTTCAGATTTTTTGCTTCTACCTCCCTCATGTATGTACTAAATATGGTGGTCTTTTAATAAAATGCAGCCCAGCAGGTTTTGTAAAGATGGGTAACAACTGTTATAATTTACAGTGCAATACATAAACAGAGCAGATGATCATATCTGAGGCCATTTGGATTTTAATTGATACCAGTTCTGACCTTTTAATTTAAATGTTATCATGCCACTATGATTGGCAACGTATGCAGGCACCAAAATCCTTATTATTGCTTATGGTGAATACAAAATGGTAAATGTAAGTGCTATTATATTTATCAATACCAGCACTGCTTTTTGACTCTGTAGGGATGATACTTTGGAACTTTCTTATATTATTTACAACGTTAAACACATAGTGCTGTGCTCAGTACTGTGCTCCATGCACTCTGTGTAACAACTGTTGCACAATATTGCCGTTTTATTGGCACAAAAAGACATTTCTCCGAACTTAAACTCAGACACAATCGCATCTGTTGCAGTTCAGCCACACTGGAGGGCACCACATTATCACTGAAGCTCAGTGGTGAAAATGAAAGTGAAAATATCTTGTGTGTTTGACTGATATGGCTTGTTTGACTTTGGCAGGTCAGTTAGATAAGATAACCCTAGAATGACTGGATTATGGTGTACAAGTTTATCATTGACTTTTTTCAGTGTGGAGTGGAGAGCTGTTGCTCCTGTCCACCACTTTGATCTAATCTGAAATACTTCAACCACTATGGGATGGGTAACCATGACATTTGTTTAGATATCCAAGCTTCCCAAAGGATGATTCTTAATGACTTTGGCGATTCTCTAACTCAGGGGTCAGCAGCCTTAACTATCAAAGTTAAGCCAGTTAATGTAGGTAGCACAGCTTAAGTCTAAAATAGCTTATCCGCATTACTAGCTGGTCTAAATGAGCCTTCATTATGTTTTACACACGATGGCTCCATTGCAGAGGACCAGTTGTGATATTTTGAAACTTTAACTTTGCAGAGTTGGCAGTGAAAGCAAATAAATCTGTCTGTACACTTTTGAATTCTAAAGATGATGTATGATGCACATTTTAGATGTATGATGATGATGATGCACATTTTAGTACAAATTAGTTCATGAAATGTCCAAACATATTTTTTTGGGGTGGCGCATAGATACATAATTCCTTCAGACTTAGAACAACCTTAAATGAAAAATAAAATGTAAAAAAAAAAAAATGCTGTTATTTATTTCTGTATGAGTTTTTTTTTTTTTGTCCAAGCCACCAGGAGCCCCTAAAGAAGGGGCACCATCATTACATCAAAATTTTAATCTGTCCAGTACTTTCTTTTATGATCAAATGCCTGCAAGATGCAGATTAGCAGATGTTAGCATGCTAACACTGTGACATCCTAAAAAGTTTAGTCATCTGTTACTACTATAGGAATTTTAACAAACACATGTTTCTTCCTCAGGTCAGTCACAGGCCATTGGTCAACCTCAGCCAGTAGTGGCAATAGTCGGTAATGAAATCACTTTGCCATGCCATGTGAATGCTGCCACAGATGTTGTTAACGAGATGCTGGAGTGGTCGAGACCTGACCTGAGCCCGAGATTTGTCCATGTGAGGCAGTCTGGTGAAGACCATTTGCGTGATCAGAATCCAGCCTACAAAGGAAGAACATCAGTGTCCTCTGATGGACTGAAATATGGAGATGTTTCACTGATGCTTTCCCACGTCAAAATCTCTGATGAGGGACAGTACAGATGCTTCGTTCCAAGTTTAAACACAGAATCTCATCTTCAGCTTGTTGCTGGTAAGTGAACATACATGTTGATTGAGAACCTTTTTTTAGAAAGAATTCTTATCACCCAATTGTCAAATACCACTGCTTGGTCAGCGATTTCCATGTTAGACACAGATGAGAAAAGCCTGACAGTTTATAATGTCACCAGATGCTGTCAGTTTGAAATGCCACTGGAAAACAAGAAACTTAAAGGGATAGTGCACCCAAAAATGAAAATTCAGCCATTATCTACTCACCCATATGCCGAGGGAGGCTCTGGTGAAGTTTTAGAGTCCTCACATCCCTTGCGGAGATCATGGGGGGAGCGGCTAGCACACCTAATGGCTGACGGCGCCCCAGACTAAAGCGTCCAAGAACACAAAATTGAAACCACAAAATATTTCCAACATGCTTATCCATAGTGATCCAAGTGTCCTGCAGCCCCGACATAAAAAGTTGTTTCGAAATACATCATTTGAACTAGCCTGTAGCTCTGACTGCTTCTCTGTACTCCGCCCTCATGTTTGCGCGCTTTTGCGCAAGACCAGCGAAAGCACAAGCTTTGCTTACCCGTGTTTACATCAAGTGACATGTGCACTGCAGGGAGAGACAACAGTAACCACATATCCGAGACCAACGCCATTGTCCGCCTGAACTACGGTAGAAATTAATGACTTACTCCTCTGAAAGCCCGCCATCTGGTCCTGCGGGCCTCTGCCTTTTCTTCCAGTTGATCTTGGGGAAGTAAAAAAATGTCTCCAGAACACCACGGGTCAGTAGTGCTGGAAACTCAGGGTGATCGGTGATGCAC
>NC_065522.1:34445934-34476998 GCF_006386435.1 Epinephelus moara | reverse complement strand
CCACATTTCACCCTGACTGTATATATTCTGTTTGTGTAAATAATCTTTCAGTTTACTATATATATATATATATATATATGTATATATATATATATATATTTATGTTTATGTTTGTTAATAATTCCTGTTTATTTAACTATATATTTGTAAATACTATTGTTTAAATTTCTTAAATTTTCACGTATCTTTCCTCTCTTGCAAGGAGCACCTGTAACATAAATAATTTCCCCTCGGGGATCAATANTGTTTATGTTTGTTAATAATTCCTGTTTATTTAACTATATATTTGTAAATACTATTGTTTAAATTTCTTAAATTTTCACGTATCTTTCCTCTCTTGCAAGGAGCACCTGCAACATAAATAATTTCCCCTCAGGGATCAATAAAGTATTTCTGATTCTGATTCTGATATATATATATATATATATATATATATATATATGTAAAAACACATATATACACATATTATTTTCTGGCTTTTCTCTTTCTCAGTATCAGATTCTGTCGTGGAGATAATCAAAGTTAGCAAAGGAGTGTTACAGTGTGAGTCTGCAGGCTGGCATCCAGAGCCTGAGGTGTTGTGGCTGGACGGTGAGGGAAAGCTCCTCTCTGCTGGACCTACAGAGACAGTCAGAGGTCCTGATGACCTCTATACTGTCAGCAGCAGAGTGACTGTGGAGAAGAGACACAGCAACAGCTTCACCTGTAGAGTCCAACAGAGGAACATCAACCAGACCAGAGAGACACACATCCAGGTTCCAGGTAAATATGAGTTAGTTATTTATCATATGTTCACTGTTTTTGTTTCAAACAGCTGATGTGCAGTTTAAATCAATTTCTTGCTGTTATTTTTCCCTCTCAGATGATTTTATCATGGACTCATCTCATTCATCTGCTTCTACCATCATTGGATTGGTTGTTGGCATCATGTTTATTCTTGCAGTTCTCCTCGTTGCGTGGAAATTGAGACAGAACACAATCAGTAAGTCAGTAATCTGCTATTGTAACTCTGACATGGTTATACTGACATACTGAAGAGGTTTTACACCAATGTTTTTAACACAACATTTTATATTTTTGTACACTGTTTGAAATTTAAATCTATATTTTATTTACTTAGTTAACTCTTCTATATAAGTAGTAATTAGTTTAGCCATTTTAAGGCAGAATATTTTTAGCTTCTCTCTTATGCTCTGTGCAATATGTAAACTATATATTTTTTTTTTACATCTTTACAGCAACATGCACATTTAGTTTTACTGTTTATTGTTTCTGCACACAGAGAGTGGGAAATATGCTGTGGATGAAGAAACTCAGAGAGTGGATACAGGATCAGCCTCAGAGCAGGAGAGTCTGATGGAGGGAGAAACAGACAGAGAGAAGCTCACAAGAGAGAATGGGACAAAACAGAATCAGAACAAGATGGAAAAAGAAAATAACATTGAATGTTCAATTGAAAAAACAGGACTTTCATGTCAGGTAGAAGAGGAAACACACCAAGAGAAGACAGAGGCAACAAAGCCTGTAAATACTGAAACACCAGCTCAGGGTCTGCTGGATGGAGATGGACAACAACAGATCATGGCAGGAGGGCAGGCGAGGAATGATACTGACGAGGAAAAAAATGAAGAGCAAACACAAACTACAAATAATAATTCACCAGATCAGAGTGATGAAGAAACACAACACAATGATCCCCCAGCAGGACAAGGGACAAATAGTGATTCAGAGAAGAGAGAGGAGCCCAAGAGAGAAGAGAGCAGTAACGGAGGAGATGAAGCGGAGAACACAACAACTACAAAAGAAAACACAGCATCTCTGTCTCGGGGGAATGGACAAACAAATCGGCTCCCAGAAGCTCCTGCACATAGTGATTTGAACAAGAAAGATGCAGACAAAGACACAAACTCTACAAATAACGAAACAGAGGGTGAGTGTTCAGCTGATAAAGACTCAAAGCAAAGTCATCCTACAGCAACCGATGAAGCAACACAACACAAGGATCTTTCAGCAGGAGGAGGGAAAAAGAATGAGGGGGAGACTGAGAAAAAAATTATAACTGAGGAAAAGAACACTCCACGTCAAGCAGAGGAAGAGGGACACCAAATACAGAACAGTAACGGAAGAGATGAAGTGGAGGACACAACAAAACTCACAAAAAACAAAACAGATGGTGAAGGTCCAACTGATGAAGAACCAAAACGAAGTCATTCGACAGCAACTGATGAAGCAACAGCAGCAGGAGGAGGAACAGAGAATAATTCAGAGAAGACAGAAAACGATGAGAACAATCTTATAGAAAAAGAAACTCAGGGTCCAGCAGACGGAGAACGACCCAAAGGCCAGAATCATAACAGGGGAGAAGGAGGGGAGGACACAACACTTGTAAAAGTAAACACTGATGGACAAACAGGTCAGCCCACAGAAGCAGAGGTACAGAATAATTTGAACCAGAAAAATGGAGGCCGATCAGGCTCCAACTGAGGGAAAACCAAAACAAGATGAACCACAGGCAGCAGGAGGGAGAAAACCTGAGGAAGAGACTGACACGATGATTAAAGAAACAGAACCTCCCTGTCCACCAAACAGAGAAACGCATGCCCAGCAGCAAACTGAAGATCAGCCAGAGAACAATCCCAATGGCGGAGATAGAGAGAAGGATATGCCAACCATAGAAGAAGACTCAAGCACTCCGTCAGTTAAGGATGAAATAAGAAAACCAGACCAGCCGCCAGCAGGAGATGTATAGAGTGATGTGAGGAAGATACAAGAAGAGAGTGACAAAACAGGACCCCCATGTCAAATGGAGCAAGAAACATGAAAAACAGCTCATTAACGGACAGCCAGTACTGGACAGCCAGTACAGCAGGCGATGGGTGATAGAGAGGAAGAAGTTTAGGAGCAAAAAAAAAAAGAAATCATAAAGAACAGATGGACCAACTGAAACTACAG
The DNA here is from genome assembly GCF_006386435.1 of Epinephelus moara. NCBI lineage: Eukaryota > Metazoa > Chordata > Actinopteri > Perciformes > Serranidae > Epinephelus > Epinephelus moara. The sequence goes on along the minus strand of NC_065522.1, from coordinate 34,474,046 downwards.
CTGTAGAAGGTCAGGAGTCAGTGAGAGGACAATAAGAAGACACTTCAGTAAGAGAAGGTGGATGAAGACAAGATGGACCTAAAAACACAGGAGGTAGTCTTTGAGTTGACCAGTTTATTCAGCAACAGATACATCCTGCATTTTATCTGACCCAGGCAATAATGAAATTAGGCCAATGACCTCAGCTGAGGATCATCTGAAGTTGGCCTCTCCCTAATAGACACTTGTCTATCAACTTTCCCTCCTCAGTTGCTCTTCCTGAGGTTTCTATCGTTTTTTTCCCGTTAAAGGGTTTTTTTGGGGAGTTTTTCCTTATCTGCTGTGAGGGTCATAAGGACAGAGGGATGTTGTATGCTGTAAAGCNCTGAGGATCATCTGAAGTTGGCCTCTCCCTAATAGACACTTGTCTATCAAAAAAAGCATTAATAACAAACATAGTTTTGTAGAAATTTTCACCTTTCTTCAAAATAAATTAAACCAGTTAGCTGATTTTTTCCCAAATTTTTGAATGTTTGATGTTTTATGGTATATTTTTTCCTTTTCTGTCATACTAACATTTCTGAACTGTTCTTTAAGATGTTTTCATTATTATTATTATTATTATTATTATTATTTTCTATTAATCTTTGATTCTTTTCTGCCATTATCTGCCAGTAAATCCTCGTCTGTACAATATATCCTTCATGAAATAAACCCAAAGATCCCTGTCTGCCCTGCAGTCTTTTCTTGGATATTAAAACCAGCTAATATTCAGCATGCTATAAATGTTGATACCAATTGCTCCATAAAAGTTTAACACTAATAATAGTGAGTAACTTGACAATAATCTTCAAGATAATGTGCTCATAAAAAGATAAATACTGACTACTGTCTTCATGAGTCTTTCCTTCAACATTACCCTTTGTGTGCTCCCTCAGTTGTGGTCAGATATAATACTGAGAAGTTACTGCATGGTCCCACATTACTTTATGATCGTAAAATTATTTCCTTTATTTATGAAAAATGTTGCTTAATAAAAAACAGAGACAGCAGGATTCTTACAGAAGGTTTTGATATTATATTAAAACCACATACACACCACAGTCACACTATGCAAACCAGCTAACCCAGTGAGCTCATGATGTAGTACTGTCATACAGAAATTTCATCCTCCTCAACATTCAGTTTAAGAGCATTCAAACATGATACCACTGGGCAAATTAACTTGACCCCAAGTTACTTTTCTTTGCCAGGTGCACTGTTCTTGAACTCTAAAGTAAGTCCTCAACAGTCTGGAAAAAACTTGCACCTGAAACTGGATCTTGTAAAAGGCGGTAACAACACTCTCTCTCTGTGACAGAAAGTATAGGTCAGTGCAACCACGTGTAAATTATTAACCATTATAACCATGTTTTCATGACAGCAATATGTGAAGGGAGTTAGGGTACAAAAGCTGAGCAATAGCATTTGCCACTGGCATTTTTAATCAGACATCAAATTGGAAATCAAATTCTCTATAGTTTAATTCACAAGAAACTGATGACTATCAGTCAGTTAATAAGGTTATTGGCAAAGTATGTTTAACATGCTACATACAAGCAGCGATTGTAAATAGTATTTGTGGTAGTGGGGTGTAGTTGGGGCTTAGCTGCAAGGGAACGATGGGTGGGAGTGGCTTGTGGGAGCAGTGCCAAGGTTTTAATTGGTGCAGGTCTTACCTGTTGGCTAATTACATTCTCTCTTCATATGCAGTAGCATGCTGGACCAAAGGTAGGCACACACATGCTGGAGCTTGGGGAAAATGGGAAAGCTGTACTTTGAGTTTGTGTTATTAACTGGACTATAGACCCTGTGGGAATCACCCAGCAAGGTGGCAGAAGAGCGAAGAGTTAGAAGAATGTTTGTGTTGTGAAAGCAAGTTTATGAGCAAAGAAAATCTAAGTTGATAGAAAAGTGTGCCACCGTTTGTGCCGAGTAGAACCCGTAGTAATACTGACCCCTGCTACAGTGGTTTATATCATTATACCCAGCACTGACCCGATCTCTTTTGCTGGTGGGTCATTTCCTGGGAACCAGCGTGCCAGTGCTCTACGTGGATTAGAATTAAAAATATTACCTTTGTGCTTTGCACCCATCTCTTCTTCTCAGAGTAAAAACTCAACTCAAATCTGAACACACAGAAATGATACACTCCTGAAATCACTGTGACTACAGTGCACAAATAGGGATTGCTACTAACCAATGCAGCATGACTTTTCATGGTCCCAATTCACACCAAAAAAAGATTATGGATGGTTTTAAAGGCATTGATTGAAATAACTGAAGAGCTTGGTTACCGGTGAAATTTGTGGATCTAAATACAAAGGTTATGGTTAATAAAGTTGAAAAAAATTGGTGGTATCCACCACTAAACCTCTGATGGTTAATAATGTGTCCTGAGGGCAAAACTATGCCAAAAAAGCAGATGACCGAGGATTGGCCCTTGTGGAACACCAAATACCACAGAAAGGAGTTTGTTGTCTCAGGTATTACTTTGTTTCCTTACTTTTTATCGACTTGCTTGATTGATATTAAACCTAAATTTGACCTTTACCTTTACAAATTTTACCTCCACAAGAGTCAATTCATAGAAGAAAGACAACAAAACACTGACCCCACTGATTCGAGTAAACAGTAGACAGTTGTAAAATGTTACGTCCCCTATTGACCTTATTTTTCACGGAAACACAGAGGCAAAACAGAACGCAACCAGCCGTTTTTTTGTGCGACACTTCCGGTCCAACACTCTTGACCACTGTGTAAATGGGAATCGCCTTGTTGTTTACCTTGTTGAGATTAGCTATCACATTTTTCACGTCACTATATCACCGTTTAGACTAATCTGATGTTTGTAAAGTCTAGAAAAACAATGATTGAACAAACATTCCTATTTCTGTGTGCACGTTTTGTAATTAAAAACATGGTTATCGTAGATTAGCTGGGCTAACTGTTAGCTGTTAGCCGTTAGCCATTAGCAGTGTCTGTAATAACTCAATAACTCAATAAACGGTCCGTGAAAAAAATATTTTTTCCAGCGGATGTCTTAGTTACAACATGATTGAGCTAACTGGAGTAGTATGGGAGGAGTGTATGTCGCTGACAGAAAGAAAGAAAGAAAGAAAGAAAAAAAGAAAGAAAAGAAAAGGAAAAAGGAGATAGAAAAGCAGTGTACACCTCACATATTTATTTCTCACAGTTGCGCACACGTTTGGCTGGCATGCAGAAGCACCGTCTGTGTGTCTGTGTGTCGAGGGTGCGAGCCACAGCTTCAGCTGCTCAGCTAGAGAGGCTGTGTAGCCCGGTGTGTTTTTTCACTGATTCGGTTCTGCAGATTCTCTGCTGGTACACTGGAGACGGGGATCAAGCAGTTTGTCTCACTCGGGATAGATTGTGCTTTTTTGATTTATAGTTTTTGATTGACGTGCGATTTATTTGCGTTTAGAGGGAATTATTTTTACCGGCAATTACTGGATAACGGAAACGTGGGCACACTATATAAAATACACAGACTAACTAACTAACTAAGTGATTGACTAACATAAACAATTGATAAAAATTAGCTTGCACCGTCAGCTCCGGTAAGGGAAAGCATGAGGGAAAGCGGCTGACCGGAAGTCACGCACAAAAACACGGAAGTTGATCACTATTTACTGTCGTGTCTGAAAATAAGGTGGATAGGTCACTTACAAGAAAAAGACATTCTAAAGAAGCATCATTAGTGGAAAATACAAATCACTCTTAGGATCCAAATATATATGTTGTATGTCTCAACTAATGTATGTATGTATTGCAGTATGAACACTCACTTAGACTGTTCACAAGATTTATTCTGAATTTAGCTCATCAACTGCTACCCAGACATCATTATCTGACTGTGTGCTTCATAGTACCAACATTCAACTGTAGATACAGCCATCCCCAAACCCAATCTTTCAAGGTCATTGTTCTGTTGTAACAAGCAGTAAGACTGATAGCTTGATATTGTCCTTCAGAACTCTGAGGTAATCTTCACATTTTGTTATTCTGTACACTTTCCATCACGCAACAACTCCACTGGCAGCAAAACAGCCCCAGAGCATTATTATCACCATGCTTTATGGTAGAAAGCCAACAGAATTTCCCTCCCTCACATACCTATGACCTTTTTTTTTAGCCTCAGAACACCTTTGCCTCTGTTTGTAACACTACACTACACAGGAAGAGGAAGTTCTAACTCACATCATAAGTCTACGTGCTTCTCAGACAGTCAGCAGCAAGGCAACATGGAGGTCACAGCTCTCTGCTTCAGACTGTGTAAGTACTGAGTCTCACTCTGTTTTCTGTAATTTTTCCAAAAAGTAGTTGGAAATTAGAAACTCGATCTACCAGCCATAATAACAGCTCTAACAAAAGTATTTTTTGCTGTCTTCCTTTTCCTCATCAGCAACAAATGTGTTGATGCTGCTGGTGGCGCAACTTCATGCAAGTAATGCTCAGAAACACGTTTTTTTTCTGGATCTTTCCTACAAAATCAAATTCAGAGAGATTTCTTTGAGATTTGTTGTGTGGCCTTGTAGCAGCATGATTAAAGATTAATTTTAGAACAACAGCCAACTAACAAATATAATTTCAAAATACAAACACCTTGCAAAATCTTTGTTTCTTCTGTTTCTGTCTCAGATGCAGCTTTTTCTCGTATTGTTCCATCCAGACTGCAGCTCTTTGAATATGAGTCTGTCTCTTTTAATTGTGAGAGTGTTAATGGCTCAGCTGGATGGGAAGTTGTAAGAAAGGTGAAGGGAGAATTTACCACATGTGCTGCCAAGTGGAGGATGTACTCAGGATCCCTCTGTGCCATTAGAAATGCCTATCCATCAGAAAGTGGAGAGTACTGGTGTCAGACTAAAGAAGGAGGGAGAAGTAACAGTGTCAACATCACTGTCACTGGTACGTTTAAGTCTCTGTAAAACATCTAAATCTATCAGATTGTCTTTCAATAAAGTCTTACCAGAGAGATGAGGCTTATACTGATCTTCACACAGTATTCTTTCAGTATAAGATAGCATGCCTGTGTTGTTCAGCTGGTTCAGTGATCCTGGAGAGTCCTGTCCTTCCTGTGATGGAGGGAGACGCTGTCACTCTGCACTGCAGAACCAAAGAAGCTTCCTCCAATCTCACAGCTGATTTCTATAAAGATGGCGTCCTCATCAGGAGCAGCTCTACAGGAGAGATGACCATCCACAGTGTCTCCAAGTCTGATGAAGGACTCTACAAGTGTAATATCTTTGATGTTGGAGAATCACCAGTCAGCTGGATGGCTGTCAGAGGTGAGACATACATATAGTATATGTTTATTTATTTTCTCCCCACAGCGTGACATCTGCCCAGATGGATTATGGTGTTGTATGTCTTCCTTGTCTCTTTATCTATTTTTAAAAAAATAACCCCTGACACCCTACAGTTTCCTACGTAAAAGCTATTGTTCTGGTTTTGCAATTACAAAGCTCTGGATGATGTAATTTACTTTTATTGGTTACAGAATATTTGGGGGCACAACGAATTTGTCCTTTGCACAATCCATCAGGGACACATTGACAAACACTGCATATGTTTTAATAGTTTTATGGCACATACTCTTTGTTGTCTTTGCAGAACTTGACAGAGAGCCTCGTCCCTCCTCAGATGACTCCTGTCACAGTTACCTCTTCTCAAGGATGGTGTTCACCATTGTGGTGGTGGCTCTGTTGCTTCTGCTGCTGGGACTACTTCACTGTTGGAACCCTGGAAGCACATATAAATAATACACACAAACTTAAATGTAAAGGTGGGAACACTTTACAGTTGATCTCATGGAGAATTAAAGCTGTCTTTTTTTTTCTAATTTTATGTTATTTTTTCTCCAACCCTCTGCCCATGGAGAGTTCCTTTTTGGTCACATTGTCAGAGCTACAGTAGTGGGGAATCACTTATTTTATATTTTAATATAAGTTTAATCTCAGTTTTTTACTGTGTAACTTCTACTGCTGTTGAAGTGGGATATAACATGTAAGGACTTGTTTATTCTTTCAGCCACTGTTAGACTGTGTCACCAGCAGAAAAGGTTACAGTTAAAACCACAGAGGTACTGACTGACGCATGAACTATTTTCAAAAAGGCAATCCGTCAGTACAGCATACCGTGTTTTGTATTTTATTTAGACACAACTTGCACTGGTGAATTTGAGCTTGTCAAACACAAACCACAAGAGTAAGTAACAGGTAAAAAAAACATGTGTCATGAAGCTCAAGTATCAAGAAAAAAACAAAAGTTTGACAGAAAGACTTACAGCGTACCTTATGTATCAGGAATCTACAGGCAATTTAAGAGTAGTTTACTTATATAGCACAACAGGGTTGTTTTAACAACAGTAAAAAAAAGGATCAGGGATTAAAATAAATGAACTACAGGTATCGCCTTTTTATTCTACATTGTTCTCCACTGGCAAAGCATGCATAACTTGCAGTGTAATTTGACCAGTTTGAGATTTAAATGTGTTTTGCTGGTAACAGCTAAGGAAGCCTCAAACCGCTAGGCTCAAGCAGAGATGAGAAATGTACCGCAGAGGTCTGGTAAAATGACTTACTAAACTAAACTCCACATGCCCAGATTTTTTTCAAGATGGTAGACTTCAGCCCCAACTGGTGCTGACTCAAGTGACATCACTTAAGGCAACTGTAGACTTTTTACTACTTTTTCATATATGCAGCAGAACTCCCCAACATCTTTCAAACAGACACCTTTAACCAAAGAAAGGCAAAGCAAATTCAAAGTACTTTATTCAATACAATTAAAAGCACTGAATATGAACTATGAACTATAAAAATATAAAAATGAGTTAAAAAAAATTGATGTATACAATCCTTGAGAACAACAAACATCTATGAAAATCTATTAATGTAGTCATTTCACCACAGAAGCTGTCGGGGGACTCAAGTGTCATCTGCATGTAATAGTTTTATAGTTTTATGTAAATGATGTTTAAAAAAGAAGTCCAAGGTTTGAGTCTTTGCAGAATCCTCAAATCATGTTGGTTTGCTCAAGGGACCTCTTACCTACAGGCTGAGACAGGTCAGTTGTGTTTCCTGATCCAGTGCCCTCATCATCAGGGTGACATTTATCACTGTATTCCAAAACCATAAAAATGACAGGAGGTTTTGTGACACTACAGTAGCATCATGTTACTGTAACAACAGTTATAATTTGCATGGCTATTGCTACTTTGTCAGTTAAACATAAACATAGCTTGTTTCAGGTGTTTCAACAAACAACCTACACTGTCATTTTTCTGGTTAACACAACATCTTCCTATCAACTACTGTTGACACTGTCGGTCTTAATCAATGTGTAGATTTTAGCACAGAGGTCATAGTAAGTGATGGTGTTTTACTGGTTTGCTTTATATTCAGTGGTGTTTCCACTAATTAGAAACAAATATCAATACAGTGCAGGCTCAACATCACCTTTTAACTATTCCAAAAAGTAAATGTTATAAGCTTGGTTAAGATACGTTAGGTTTGGACTGTTATACTGTATTTTATTCACTTGCAGACCCAATAGTGTAAACACAATGCATCATTAAGGATTGAAGGTGTGTTCCTGCAGGTCTGCTGGAGAGAAAGGAAACTGTGATGAAGGAAACCATGTCATCTGGTTCATTACCCATCCCCTAATATTCTTTTCAAACTTTGTTGCAATAGGAGGACTTTTTCTGAAGACATATTCATCTTTACTGTTTCACAAGAGCAGCTTTTATATTTTTGAAAACATACAATAGGTTTTTGGTAAAGAAACAAAAAGTTTTGTAGTGACATGTTGCTCTCTGTCATCTAATCATTAAAGATTTATTGTGTTAAGTTTCCCATTGCCTGGATGATTTGATTTATTTAAGAGCAAGCCACTCGGTCATGTGCTACTGTTGCGCCCCAGTCTACGAGTGTTAGAGTGTAAAAAATAATGAAACAGAGTATGTATGAACAACAGTGAGCCATTTACTGCTAATACACTAGATCTGAGAGTTGATTACAGAAAATAATTTTCTGCTAAACACAGGCGATACAAGAAACAAGGACTTCAGTGTGAACCACGGCCAAAATAACAAAGAAAACCCACCTTTCAAAAGAAGCTCAAAAGAAGCAAACAAAAATACATTAATAAGGCCAAGGGCCACTGACCAAGTGTCAGTATTTGACCAGTTGGGATTGAGACAGGAATGATCACATGCACTCTGAAAGCATCAAATTTGCTAATGGTTACATTCATTTTGCATGTATTCAGTTATGAGATAAAGTACGGACCACATTAGAATAAAAATGCATTTTATTTAAAAGGTGCTTTTCATATACAGACCAAGATATATGAATTGGGCAGACATTTTGTTGCTGGGATAAATCAAGTGGTAGGGGGTGTACTCTTGGCAAAGGTCAGAGAGATAAGTGGGGGCTAGGTTGTGGAAGGCTTTGAAGGTGATCCACGCAGAAGGTTTTTGTAGTCAATGCAGTACTGGACCTTGGAACTGGAAGTCACTGTATATGGATGATAATGTGAGTGAAGTAGTCGCATGATTTGGTGCACGTAATGATCCGGGCAGCTGAGTTTTGAATGATTTGAAGCCTGTTAATGAGTCTGATGGGGAGGCAGGAGAAAACGACATTACGATAGTTAATGCAGGATGTAACAAATGCGTGGATCAAGACTTCAGCGCTGGACTGGGACAGTGATGGGCGGAGTATGGAAATGTTGCAGAGGTGGAAGAAAGCAGTCATGTTTTATTTATGTGGGGTGGGGTGGGGTGGTAAATTAATGAATATATGTTTACATTTGTGTGAAAAAGAATCCAAACAAGCATCACAAAGATTAAGGGCCTGTGTCCACATAGTATTATTTCTCCAGCAGAAAGGCGGTGACAGGGTGCTTCATCCCAGCACTTCATAAAAAATGCTCCCAGCGCTTTTTTTGTAATGATGTGTTTTGAATGGGGATGTGTATATGTTGACACTGATGTTAGCTAGGTAGCTGATGCAACACGACATTAACAGAGGGTTGACTACACAGTCACATTCAAGCCTACAAAGTCAACTGTAATGAAAGCACAACAGTCACCAGCAACATCCAGTGTCCATTCAGCTGATCTGCTCCCAAAAGATTTCTGTCTTTGCTGTGACAGTAGCCCTGCGAATGGAGCAGCAATGACATCACAGCAACGAAGTGCTTTATCATGAGAAACTGGACTTGCTTGAGTTTTTTGAAGATGTTTCACCTCTTAACTTAAGTTTCGTCAGCTCTGAAGAAGCCTCTTGAATGAGAGGAATGAGAGGTGAAGGGCTTTAAGAAACTTAAGCAAGTCCAGTTGCCTGCAATATAAGTCACTGAAAGCATAAACAAGTCCTTACATGTTATACCACACTTCAACAGCAGCAGACGTTACACAATAGAAAACATAAAACCTAGGAGTACCATGTCATAGCAGAAGGTGGGTATCTAAATAAATGTAAATGCCAATAGGGTGTAAATATCTAAAGAAAATGTAAATGCAAATTTTGCAAGGTTAACATAACCAGCAACTGAAGCCAACATAACTAACATATGTTAGAGTACAAATGTAATATAAGCTATCATTTAGTTTGAAAAGGAGTTCACTGTTCCTTCCCCCTGAACCCCTGACCTTATCATTGAAACCAAATTAATGCATGCGTGTGGCTTCAAGCTCATTCTGGTTGCTCAGGGTCAAACTGATGTAACTGCATCATGTTGGTGGTTGACCACAGTGAGTGTATACGCTGCAGCAGCTCTTTTTTTACCTCTTTATATATCGTATCTTGAAGCATGTGACTAAAGCAGAGCGAACAATGTGGCTTAACTGTTCCACTCTAATAAAAATAGACGCTGATGCTTTAAGTCTCCTCACAACTGTCAGTGTGACTAGATCATCCAGCCAAACTTGCACTATTCGAAAGGTTAGACTAAGAAATGCATATTAACTGACAATCCAGTCACACTCCGAAGTCAAATACTAGCACTTGACCAAATGTTGATATGTGACAAGATCGGAGTGAGAATGTGTTAGTATTGCATTTAACTATATTTTAAATCCAAACTGAGTTTGAAACTTAAAAAGTATGTGTTTACAACTTTCTTTATCTGTTTTGTTCCAGAGTAAACATAAAATGCAAATACATAACATTTTGAAATATGAAAGGTCTGATGTAGCTGTAGAGTAATACTGAATAGGCTAACCTATAATAAAATGAAATGACAGTATTTGTGATTTGTTTCTTCTTCCTTTGCACACGGAGTCTTCCTCAGTCAGGCATCTCTGCTCTTGACCTGTAAGACAGAAAACAAAAAAGATAAATGTGTGGTAAATATCATAAACTCAAGGGTCACTTACTCAGCTTTTTTCAGGAGTGTTAGACAAAAGTAATGACCTGATGAAAGTCATGACCTGCATTTAGAAATGAACCCTTATATACATTATATTTTGTGTTCTTGACTGACTTGTGGCCACTTGGTTTCACATTTAGAGGAAGACACATGCCATGCAGCTTTTGTGTGAGGAGTTCAAGATCACTTATGAAGGGTAATTAGGCAAATTAAAGGCCCACACACATTCAACCAACATCAAAGAACTGGAAGAGACGAAGACTGTTGTGTTTGCTCACGTTGCCTGTGTCTCGACCAAAAAGTTGCACTTGAACACATCGCAAAGACGACAGCCCACAGTCAATTAGCACATATATTCTGCACCTACATGAGGGGAAGAAAGCTCTCCATAGCAGCAGGTGGCTACAGTCTGTATTTATCATTCAAAAAGGGAAACACAAACTGTTGAAAGAAAAATGATATTTACTGTGTGCCAACAAACAATAACACAAATTGTTATGTGCTCTTATTTTTGCTTCAAACTTCTAACACCTATTTGACCTCAGTCCTGTGTTTGCCTTCTGTACTTGGGTTTCTCTTCACATCAACTGAGTTGAAATGCCAATCAGAATGATTTCACTCACCGACGGGCTGTGACGCTGATTTAACATGCTCAATATTGACTGAAACATTGCTGGCAAGGGCCGACTAGTGCCAGCGGTGCGGGACACAGGGCAACAACTATAGCGCAACAGATGCTCACTAACGGACTGACATTGACTGATGGCAGACAGATGACCTGGTGTGTCAGGGCCTTAAGAGGAAGTAGTTGCTGTAAGTCTTACCTTCTGGACAGTTGTTTCGATAGGTTTCTGCTCTGTTGTACTTGGGTCTTTGGCTGCTGTGGGACTCAGGCTCACTGTGGAGCTGGATAATCCTGATTCTGCTTTACAAACAGGGGAAGACACAAGATCATCTAAACAACAATTTTAATGAAATTACCTAAACACTCTAATTACTAATTACACAGTAATTGTCAGGGCAATCCCTTGTTTTTGCAAAAACCATCCTGATCTTTCATCTGGACAAACACCTTAAAGTCAAACTTTCCACGTGCAGCTCCACCACCTCCTTGTTTCACAGAATATTATAAAATAATAATTTTCTTTTTTCCTTTCCCAAAATCTTGATTTTTTTCACAGTGCTATCTGCATAGTTTTTGAATCTTCCATGTATTTATTTATTTATTCATTTATGTTTTACAATTATTGCAAATACTTTGAATTTACTATAATGTATATGACCATTAGTGGGGTAAGTGACAGCAGAGTTGTCTCTGTTGGGGTCAAAATAATGATAAATCACTGTTAAAGTCTACATGGTGATCTTATACCAGATCGAGATATACTGTTGAAATGTTTGTAGCTGTGAGGATATTTTGGAAGCATCAATAAGTATGTGAGCATTTTCTTAGAAAATGCACAAAATTGTCCAAATACATTGTAATAACATACGAACCCTGTTGGAGAGCTTTTGGAGTCTGACTTATAGTCAACGTAGAGTAAACTGATTGAAATGAAGACTCATCCTTATCTGATGGGAACAAATATCAGTTAGTAACAGACACTCAGATGACCTAAAAAGGGCATGTTATAAATACTAACACTGACAGACTGTAGAAGTCAGAGCCACTTACATTTTTCAGCCCGTGGTTTTCTGGTGTGGTTTGACCTGAGGCTCAAATTATCAGCAGCGTCTGCAGCGTCTAAAACAAAACACCATGTGTGACACAGTGAGAGGATGCAAAAATAATTCACACATCAGTCCTGTGGTTCAGCACATCTCAACCAACATGTCAACTGCCACTTTCAATATGAGGGACAGCAACAAACAGACGCTTTTATTGTTGCTCCTATTTTCTCTCTATATGTAAAGTGAATCGAACCTTTGTCTTCTCTTGGTTTTATGGAAACGACTGTATACATCACATCGTCTGCATCATCTGAATCATCTGAAGCATTGTCCCTACAGACTGAAACATAGAACACATTAAGTGTGATATTTTAGCTCAATTCTTTGGTCACTTAGTTAAAAGAAAAGACAAAGAAAAAACATTCAAAAAATTGCACGAAGCAATAAAATCTGATGCATATTGAAAATATTAATAAAAAACTACAAGGACAAGCTTGCACTCACGTGTTTGGTTGTCCTTAACTGCGTGTGATGCTGCTGTTCTTTTCTTTGAGGAAACTGATGGAAAGAAAAGCAAAACTAGAGATATGGAAAAGAACAATTTAAAATGTCCTCATTCAAAAACAGCGGATAATATTCCTTAACAACTCTGATGACTGTTTCCTTAGCACCATAGCCAATCAGACAATACAACATATAACAGCTTTAAGATGGAGAGTAAAGGAGGGAGCAGTGCTTACAAAGGAAACATCAATATTAAGTAATTGTCCACCAGGTAAAACAATAAAAACATTTTCTGCTCAGAGCTGAGTCTCACAGAGAAAAGAAGGACCTTCCTCTTAACAAAGCAACCAGCATTCCTCTTGTATGACTTTCAAGTTAGTATAAGTATAGGAATTATTGGATAAACATCAAACCCAATGTCTAAGAGGATGCTGTGTGCTTTATAACTTAAATACCCAGAGTTATTTTTCTCACTTTAGTTATTTTACATTCAATATGTTAAAAGTAGAGTATTATCTTTACCTCTGTGTTTCCTAATATAAAGGAATCCCACCACCACCAGCACCAGGGCCAATATTAAAATGGTGATAGCAATCCACAGCAGGATGAGGACATGTGGGGCGTTGGAGTTATTGGACAGATGGTCTTTATGAGGTGGTGATGAGATGGTAGACTTGGTATTTGCTGTAACATTACAAGTCACACTATGTATGGAACTATAATTTCAGATAAAAAAATGTAAACATGCGAAGCTGCAAAATATTCATATCTAAACATGCATAAACAGATGTGAATACGAAAGATTTGCAACAGGAAGCTGTCACATGTTAGCCCAGATGGATGTAGAGTTTTTAGCAATTATTTAAGGAGCTGATGGTTTAAATTTTTATACTTGTAGTGACTGAATGTTTGACATTTACAACACTTGAGTATTAAGACAAGGGAAAAATCATGGTCTTGTATTTAAACAGGAAAAAGTCCCCTCACCCTGACAAAAGTGCTTATCCAAATGTAACCACACACAGGACTGAGGATGCTAACCTGTGTCTCTGGTATCATAGTCTTGCTTCATGTATCATCCACTCCGACCACCTCACTGCGACTTGTGTGGTACATAAATGTAATGTTTAATAATTTATTTTTAAAAAAAGCTGTTTGAGAATAGAAAAAAAAACATACCAGTGACAGAGATGTTGACACTGTTGCTTCTCTCTCCTCCTTCAGTCTCACACCAGTATTCTCCGCTGTCTTCTTGATAGATGTTATTAGCAGTGCAGGAGGACCCTGTTGGCGTCCTCTTATTATCACATACTGGAATAAATTCCTGAGTATTCCTTACTCCTCTTAAGGGAGTGGGACCAGAAATCCCCTCACAGTTAAAAGACATAGACTCATATTCAAAGTGTTGCAGTCTGTCTGGAGTGACACGAAGAAAAGATGCATCTGAAAGTGAGACATGTTGTTGTTTTTTTGTTTGTTTGTTTGTTTTAAAGATACATTCTGGTATTTACAAGCAATTGAGCGATATCATAGACATAGAGGTATAATTATCAGGTTGAGGTCTCCCAGGTTGACTCACCAATTTGAATGAATTCCAGCATCACTGGATAAACAAAGGAGCAAAACTGAATATCAGATCCATATATGATTTGTTGTACAAGATATAAAACTCAGAAAAAAAGAAAACGAATCGGAGACTCAGTACTCACACAGTCTGAAGCAGAGAGCTGTGACCTCCATGTTGTCTCGCTGCTGACTGACTGAGCATCAGACTGAAATACAACTTGTATGTGGGCGAGAACTTCCCCTTCCTGTGCAGTTACTTTCAGATGCTCATGCAAAAGCTGGGGCCAAAGTGACAGGCTCACAATTTCTCAAGTTTGTATTGATGCATTGCTCATATCTCCTTTACACTGAAACAGCTTTCACTTAGGTATTTGATATTATTCAGTTATTCATTTTATTTTTCCTAATAGCTATGAAAAAAAAAAATCCTAATGTACTTTCCATGTTTGAGATGGGGAGAAAGTCTGTAGACCTGGTTGTATGGGTCCTGGTGCTCTGGAAACACTGTCTAAGACAATAGCGTCAGATTTGGTGTGACACTTCTATTTTATCACAGAAATGCAGGATGTGATGTTGCGGATGTGAAGGTGGTGGATGGCCGTCTAGCAGTCATAGTTTCCCTTTTCACACTTGCAACTTACATTTTCCGTTTTATAAAACGTATTCATCACCTTTTATCAGATTACAGAGAGCAACATTTTTAGAATTGTTAGCATTGGATGTAAAAGAATTGTCTTCGAACGTGGTGTTTTTGCTGAATCGCCTAATATGAATGTACATGGCTGACAATAGGGATGTGTCTGTTTAATTTTAAAGACTGGCTTAACATTTATTCCTCAGAGTGAAAGCAAAGCCTCACCCTCTGCCTGTCTGCACAGCAGTTGTCAAAGAAGTATTCAAATCGTTTGGTAAAAGTGGCAATACTCACAACTCGTAACAGCTTGCAAACAAATGTGGACGACAATATCTTTTGCTGGAATGATGTACTGTCTGGAGTTGAAATGTGAACTAGTATCATAAATGGAAGCAATCAAGTAAGGTACAGGTACCTTTAAATTGTACTTAAGTACAGCACTTGAGTAAATGTACTCAGTCATGTGCTGCAAAGAAAAACTATATACAAAATACTATGAAGCTCTCAGAAAAGAAAAACTACATAATACACAGCGCACTGCTACCTGTTCAGCATTTTGGACAAATGTGGAAAATCTACATAACATAATATCACTTTTCATCGCTTTCATTCACTCACTTTCTAGAAAGGCCTGATATTGTGACGAAAACTGCAAAAAGGTCCTGTTATGCCCCCTGCAGTAAGATAGATAGATAGACCTAACAGCTACCTCATAAACACGCTCCTTTTCCCAACTTGATAAGACATAACATGAACATTGTTATTGTCACTGATGACTTTGACTGTGTGATTATACTGGTGATCAGTTACCATGGCAACAGGCTCAAAGTTCAGTTGTTTTACGATACTCAGATTATTCAGAAAGCCAAACAAAGTCATAGTCATACTGTTTGGAGTTCCACTCATTTACTGATGTTATGTTACATACGTACTAGTTTCTATATCTACATTTTAATTCTGTTAGCACATTACATTTTAAATTGAATAGCAGAATGCATTCGTCTTCTGCTGCTAAACCTGGAGGTTTTCTTAAGAATGTGTTTTTTATGTTGGCTTTGTTTTTTTATTGCCACACTCAAAAAAAAGAAGGAAAAAAAACCCACTGGCAAAACACTGTAATTGTGTAATAAGATGTTTTGAAATTCTACATCATTTGCAATTGAAAGCTAAATCTAATGCAGCACACTGCAGTGATAAGCACAGTGAGTTATCTCACAGCCTATCAATGATTTACAAACTTTATGTCCTGCATTCTGAAGAAGAACTAAGCGACACTGTGCAGCAGGTACGTCGTTCTAAAAAAATATTTTTGCTTATTTTACATGTTTCAGCTTCTATTTTAAAAGACATTATTGCATTCTGGAGTAACACGGTCTGAATGTTGACAAGTACATTGTCTATAATAGAGTATTAAGTACATTTTAAAGCCTAAATAAATTACTACGGACATGGACTTTGATTTAACGCTTCTAGTGTAGGGTAAAATACATATGGAACAATTCTGACAGCATGAAAACACTTTTTTTAGTTCTTTAAGGAATGGTCTTAGCTGAAACATACAGCCTTACACAATTTCAAAACTCTCTTTCAGTCAGTCTTGACAAAAGTGAAAGTATAACTGCATGAACATGTTTTAGTATTTTTGCAAAAGTCAGGAAACTGCAAGTGAAACATTCTCACAGCTGTATGACTGTTTAAATTAACACAAAGAAAATTATATGTTTTAATATCTATCCTATTTAAAATGATAACTAACAGAGGTCCACACATGTGAGTACTCTATCAATATCAGTGGAAAAGTGCATGGTAAAATCAGCCACTGTACAAGTTATGGAAAATTAGGATTTGGACTTAGGAATGAGTTTATATACTTGACTTCTTGTTTTGTTTTAACACCTGTTCAAAAATGTCTTCTACATATAGTAATGGTTTCCATGTATTATGGTTTCTGGTCATTTTCAGAGATGCAGGATGCTTCCCCAGATGGCTGTGCCGGCCCATCAGTCTCTGCTCAGTACCTTAAGTGTTTTGGCTGTCCTTCTTTCCCTAGCACACTCTGCTGGAGGTAACTCACACACAAACATAATTAAAGGTCATAATAAGGCTTTGGATGAAATAAGATTAACAAATAACATTGAAATATGTGTTTAAATAATAGGTTAAAGCTACTTAGTGTAAAATCAAGTGATGCTTTTGTTTTGGTTTTTGATCCCACAATTTCAGAGAAGAAGCTGTAAGAACACACTGTAAACCACTTGTTCAGCAGCACACAGCAGACAGACACAGTAAGATGAACATGGTGGAGCATTTAGCAGCTAACGTGACAGATATTTCATTCAGGAGTCGGTGGAGACTAAAAATAGAGCAAAAAAGGAAATGAATACTGGACTTAGTAAGCAACAGAAACATCACTCCAAATGAATTATCATGCTCTATGTTTGCCAGATGCATAAATAAGCAACTGATTGCTAAGAAGTTTGCTAATTTAACTTAAAATGTTAAGTCAATGTCACATTATAGCTTGCTTCTGTTGCCCTATTCAAGTGGCAAAAAACCAAACAAACAAAAAAAGTTTTTGGAAGTTTAAAGACTCCCGCTTACTGTTTTGAGTCATTGGCAACTTTAGTAATGGAAACTGTGGAAACAAAAAACAAAACAAACAAAAAACAAACAAACAAACAAACAAAAAAGAAAGAAAAAAAGTTATGAGAGATATATACCACATTCAAAAACATTTGGTTCCATTGCAAATAAGACTATAAGCTGAAATCACACTTTTCTGGCCTGCACATAAGCAAACATACACCGGCACTGGTATTGTTCAGACATGTGTATGTGTGCAGAAATGCGGCATGTGGCAAACTCAGAAAGAAAATATGAGGAAAACTTAATTGATGAAGGTATTAGCTTGCTTGACACATAGGTCTACATTATGCATTGGTGAGATTTGGGTGGAGTGTTTGTTGGGTTGCCCATTTCGCTGTTCTCCACATGGGTTCACAGATACATTTATGTATACCCTGCTTTTTTACAGCTGACCTAATTAAGCTAGTTCTCATTGCAAAAACTAATAAACAAATGCATTTTCTTTCCAGGTCAGTCTCAGTTAATTGGTCCACCTCAGCCAATAGTGGCAACAGTTGGTGGTGACATCATCTTGCCATGTCATCTGGAACCTGCAGTGGACGTTGCTGCCAAGACGTTGGAGTGGACGAGACGTGACCTGAATCCTAGACTTGTCTTTGTGTGGCGTGCCGGTCAGGACCATGAGAATGTAAAAAATCCATCTTACAAAGGAAGAACATCTCTGTTCACTGATAAACTGAAGCGAGGAAACATTTCACTGAAACTCTCTGATGTGAGACCTTCTGATGCAGGAAGATACAGATGCTTCATTCCAGATATGAAAACAGACTCTTTCGTTGAGCTTGTCGTTGGTAAGTAGATACATATTGTATGTGTACATATTGCACTTTGGTCTGTGCAGTGCATTCAGTGAAGGATTTTTGTTAACTTTTAGCCATTGATATTGGTAGCTGAAGAGTATAAGGAGGGTCTTCCAACATTGATGTAAATGTGGGATAAAGGCTTTTTTTAGGAAAACTGTTTGGTTGTATGTTCTGAGAGGAAACATTCTCCCAGTTGGTTATTCAGTATTGATAAGTAGGCTACAAAACAGAGCTTAAAATAGACAGAAATTGATATGCCCTAATTCATGACAGACTTTTATTCACTCTTAAATCCATTCTTTCTTTATTTGTTATTTCTATAGCGACAGTGGAATAAACATGTTCATGCTGTAAATATGGAGTGTATCCATGTTCCCAGGTTTCTATGGTCTCCAGCTCTTATTATGGCATAGTAAGCAGACCTTTCAAAGACTTCATGTTCTCAGCAAAGTTTTTTCCCTACGTCAAATATTGAAAGTATGTTTTCGTGGGTCAGTATGTTAAAATCACCCACCTCCTCCTCAGGTCTGGCAGCGACCTAAAGCAGGCAAGCGCAATAAAAACAAGCAACAGGAGAAAAGATCAAAGATCAAAAAACTAATAGAACTGAAATTAATATATATGAAATAAATAGCATGAAATTCTCCCCATCACAGCTGTCCTGACCAAGCCTGGCGTGTCCAGACCCAATTCACAAAACGCGAATGGGTCTGGACACGGAGTGTGCATTTCCTCTATTCCAGAGGGGTGGTATCAACAGTCTTTGCAGATTTCCTCCTCACTGTGGACTCCAAGTTGCATGGCTGTGATTCCCAGCTTGTTCGTTTCCCTGACCTGCTCCTCAATGAGAGCAACTAGCAGAGAAACAACAATAGCCAGTGGGTTTTTGACTGAGTCCCATCTTTTTACCAAACCCCATAGGAAGGACGGCAAACACATCCTTTTTTCCAATAAAAGCTTTCAGTGCAGCCGTTTGTTCTGCTTTCAAAGAAAATGTACATTCCAGTTCGTTTGTTCTGCTTTCAAAGAAAATGTACATTCCAGTTCATTCAACACATTTACCATCGCAGTTTCAAAATCAGTAGCCATGTTGGTTGTTTATGAAATGCATTCACTCCGCTCCTTGTCCCTCCTATTCTGATGACGTGATTTCAAATAACCTGCCTCAAAGTAATAAACAGTTGTGACTGGCCCGGTAAGCTTTAACCAATGCCAGAATGTGCCTTTATGATTTCATTTCATTTCGAGTCCCCGTCCGGACCAAAATATGGAGCGTGGACTGGTGGCTGGAGAGGGGCCAGTTCACCTCCTGGGCACTGCCGAGGTGCCCTTGAGCAAGGCACCGAACCCCCCAACCGCTCGGGGCGCCTGAACCAAGGGCAGCCCCCTCACTCTGACATCTCTCCACTTTGTGCATGTATAGGTCCTGTTTGTGCATGTGTGTGTCTTTCAGACCTGTGTGTAATTGACAAGCAAGAGTGAAAACATTGAATTTCCCCTCAGGGGGATTAATAAAGTAAATAAACTTAAACTTTATTTTGTTTTACATTTTAGCTGTCTCTCTCTCACTTCCTTTCACTTCCTTCCATCTTTCTTTTTATCTTTCTTTTGTCAGGAATTCCTATTGTTGGTATTGTCTCCCAATTTCACTTCGTTTCATTCACACACACACACACACACACACACTTAACAGTTAAAAGCCCACTGGTGTCATACTAAACACACACTCTCAAATTTGAGGGTAAGACAGTGTTCTTGACTCAAGACACTGATATCTCCAGAATGGCCAAACAACCCAATTGCCAGAAAAAAATATTGGCATTGTATGTTTTGAAGAGTCATGGACAAATTACATCCGGACAATTTTACGTAGTTGATAAGTTGAAATACAGCATTTCAACACAACGTGATTAACATTTTGTTAGGTTTAGGCACAAAAAACACCTGGTTATAGTTGGGAAAAGATTACATTTTGACTTAAAATAGCCATTTTGGGGGTACAATCCCTGCTGGAAAGGGCAGCAGTGTCTCAAAAAAAAAAGCTTTGCTGTGGCATTAACCTCTGGAAAAATAGCAATGGACCATTAAAACCCCACCATGTTTGTTGGCTGCCACAGGAAACACAGCCATGACTTGCTAAACCAAAATTTGTTCACTGGTCTCAAACAATTGTCTGCTGCTTGGTGACAGGTTGTCCATCATCACCTCCACCTCCAGATGGCAATGTCAGCTCATATACTATGTCACTTTACAAACATTGATACTGTATGATGCACATGACAGGATTTGCTGATACTTCTTTTTTTCCCTTTTGCTCAGCATCAGGTGCTGTTTCCTTGCCCATCCTCACTTTAGCAGGGATTGACAGAGACAAAGAAGGAGTGGTGTTACAGTGTGAGTCTGCAGGCTGGTATCCAGAGCCTGAGGTGTTGTGGCTGGACGGTGAGGGAAAGCTCCTCTCTGCTGGACCTACAGAGACAGTCAGAGGTCCTGATGACCTCTATACTGTCAGCAGCAGAGTGACTGTGGAGAAGAGACACAGCAACAGCTTCACCTGTAGAGTCCAACAGAGGAACATCAACCAGACCAGAGAAACACATATTTCTGTTTCAGGTAAAAAATGTTCAATTTTTATGGTGAGGTCATTGTGTTAGTTTTTAATAGCTGAGCTTCAGTTTTATCTAAACTCTGTGTTATTCTGTGTTTTATCATTTCAGAGGATTTCTTTAAGGCCCAGTCCAGTTCTGCTGCCCCAGTTGTTATTGGCTTGGCTGTTAGTCTGGCTCTTTGCATCCTGCTTCTGTTTGCAGTTGTCCTTTTTGTGTGGAAACAGAGACGAAACAAAATCAGTGAGTCACAAATTAATTTCAGAGTTTTGTGAACCTTAAATTATTCTGCCTTTTTTTAGGGGAAGTAATGATTTAAATTGTGTTTTGTAGATTAAATTTGATTCAATCCTAAAGTCAGTATTTCACAGCTTATGGTGTCGATAAATAATGTGGTGGAATGTTTACTTTTATTTTCACTTAGATTGTTTGGTGTTTTATTTTGATAGACCATTTTGTACCTCATTTTACTGAAATGTCTCGTACACTGAAATAATAAAATTAAATATATTTTAAACTTTAATTCTACTGCCTTTGTTTTAACACAGAGACCAGGAGAAGCCACAGGGATGAAACTGATAAAGGAGAAAAGAAGAATGGCTCTGAAACTCACAGAACAGAAGATCAGTTTGTCACTGAAGAAGAAATGAAGGCTTTGAAGGGAAAAGATGAAGAAAAGAGCAAACATGTAAGGAAACAAACTGGACATTACTTTCAGTAAAGGAGGAGGAAAAACAAGAGCAGTAAAAGTAAAGTTTGATCTGAGCAAGACAGAAAGAAAAAGTGTACATTAAAAAATCAGGACCTGCGTTTCCAAGAGAATTAACATGACAACAAGATCAGCGTTGACGGAGGGTAAAGCAAAGACTGAAAGAATGTGGAGAAATGGAAAACACAGAGTAAGACCAAGTGTCGTCACCTGGAGAATTTGTAATTCTCAAAAGTTTTTATTGAAACAGACATTTGGTGTTTACATGTCTTGAAATGATAAAGTTTGATCTGAGCAAGACGGAGAGAAAAAAAATTACATCAAGAGACAGGATCTGTGTTTCCAAGAGAACATGACAACAAGAGCAGTGATGATAGAGAGCTAAGCAAAGACTGAATCAAAGGTTTTTATTTGACAGTGACAAAATTTTGGTGTTGAGATGACTTGATATGGCAGCAGAAGAGAAAACTGGGTCGTGAAATGGGAGGAATGATTTACTGAAACCAGTATAAACCACCACAGACTTATAATGTATCAAACTCAAACTCAAAATTTAATTTCTGAATAATTCTGTTATATATACATTAGTAGCTGACATTTCTCAACTGCAGTTACATTCAAATGCTGTAAAATGCAACTAGAGGTAAGCTTATTTATTTGTCTTGTTGCTTGGTATCTTCATTAACCTGCTCTGATAAAAAATTACATCCTACAACTGGTCTCTGTTCGTCTCTCAGCAGCTTCAGGAGGAGCAGCAGAGGAGGGAGGAGGCAGAGAGGGAAGTTCAGACCCTGAAAGAGGAGCTGCACACCAAGAAGACTGAGGTTCATCTTTATATTTAACACACTGATTTCAGTTTGACGTCACATCCTTTATGTCATCTGTAGTGTAGACACGATCAAACAGTAGATTGTGGAGATTGATTCGCAATAAAAAAATAATTCTGAGAGTCCAGATTGAGACCAGATTGATTAAAGTCCTTTTGCACATTAAAACCAAAAAACAAACAGCACATTAAATTATAACCAGAAGAGAATGCTGATTAACTCATGTTAATCACTTTTACTGCAGCAGCTGTGACTGCTGCCTTTAGTTTTCTTGTAGTATAAATATACTTTATTAATGTTCATTTTTTTATTTCCCCTCATCTTCTTTCTCCTCCCAGTATGAAAGTAAACTAGCTGAAGTCCAGCAACAACTGCAGAGCCTGAAGGAGGAGCTAGAGACCAAGACCAGGGAGGTTTGTCACTTTAAATGAATCCTAATCTATTTTACTTTACCTTATTTTTAACATCCAATTCATCCACATGTCCTAAGACATATGTTTCCTAATGCAGTGTTCTTTAGGGAAATGTGTAAAACTCTCAGTGGGTTCAAGGCAAAGCTCTTAGACATTAATTTGGACCTCTAAAATTGTTTGTTGAGGTAAAGCAGGATGCAAATCTGAAGTACTTTTGAGTCTGTTTCAGTGTTGTATATTTACTTACATGCATTAATAAAAGAACAAATCTATCTTTCTCCTTCACACCAGCTGGAGGAAAACAAAGCTGCTCAGTCCAAGTCTTTGGTAAGTATTCAAGGTATAAATGCAATAACACACTCTGATGAGTCCTGCTGAAAGCAATAAACTCAGCATAGCAAAGTAATTCTATTATTTTAATGTAACCATTACTTTGTGTATCAGGATGCCTTGTTGTGTATTTTAAGATTTACACAAACCCTCCAGTAGGTGATTGTGAATGACAACGATGATGATGACACACAGAAGACTCTTTTACACTTCATGTTCAAACAAGACAACTGATGATTTATAACTCACATGAATGTCTGGCCTCAGTATGTGATCATAATTACATTGTGAACATGGCCCTAGTTGTTTTATACTTTTATAAAAGAAACATGTCTCTTACTGTGTTGTTTTGTATATCTCTTATCTCTCAGTTTCCCTGGAAGAAAACTACCAGACAGACATTTGAGAACGAGCAGCAGAGGAGAAAGCAAGCTGAGAAACAAGTCCAGGACCTGAAACAGAAACTGAATGACAAGATTAAAGAGGTTCATAATTTGATTTGTACATTGTTAATACAGTGAGTTTTTCCTATTAACATATAATCTGTATATATATATATATATATCCTTATTACTATATTTAAGTATTGCCCTATTTAAAATCATGTCGTTGATCTTATTTCTGTTCGTCTCTCTCCTCTGTCGGAGCAGCTCCAGGAGGAGCAGCGGAGGAGGGTGGAGCCTGAGAATAGAGTGAAGACCCTGGAAGAGGAGCTGAAGACCAAAGAGGATGAGGTCCAGAAACACCATGTGCTCCATGCTAGACAGCAAAACATCACACTTTCAGGCAAACTGAGTTTTAAGGTCAGGAAAATATTTATCCTTTATGTTCACCAGAAGAGTGTGTTTAAATTGATAATGTAGTCAAAGTCATGACAGGGCAGGAGAGGTGGAAGAGTTGGGTCACTGCAGGCAGGATGAATCACAGCTGACTTTGAGCTGATTAAACTCAGACTTAAAGTCAGACTTCAGCTTGAAAATAATTTGTTTAAAAATCTGTTTATATTTTCTAATGGCTACTGGTCAAACTGGGGAACCAGTAATCATATATAACTTAGATTTTTCAATTTTATTTAAACCTTGAATTATACTTTATTTTGTCATAATGTGTAAGTCATTGCACATTTGCAGTGTCTTCACTTACATGCCTGAATAAACTTCTGACTTGCATCTTGTCTCTGTTCATCTGTCCTACTGGTAAATATGCAGTCTAAGCAGCCATTCCAGAAGCAGCAGAGCAGGGAGGAAGCTGAGGGGAAAGTTCGGACCCTGAGGGGAAAATCAAGTTTCAAGGTCAGGAAAATCTTTAAATACCAAACATTTGGAGTGCTGCTTGCATTGGTCATTGTGCTGTCAAGAAAACAGTAATAATAATTGTCAGTGTGTTTTGATGCCAAGAAGCATTTACAACTCAATCAAGTTGAAGTCACGACTGAGCCCAGAATAAATGCTTTCAGTACTGTCAGTCCTGTTTCATACCAAGACCCCAAAACCAGCAAAATCTGTAGTTCCCAAACAAAACAAAACCTATACGATAAGATAGGATGCCTTTATTGTCACTATATACAGTGATACAGTGAAACTTCAAGTACCCTCACAGTGACATTTCAGATTTTACATACATGACGTGAATTCATACAGACACACCCATACACACCCCCACTCATACAGCAACTAACACAAGATAATAAAATGAAATAAAATATATATGAAATTGCATTGATGCATGACAGTCATTGCATGGACCTGATGTATGAAATATATAAATAATAAATAAATATTGCACATGTTGAGGATCGTGGGATGGGTTACTGAGTGATTATTTTTGTTTATTGAGAGATTGGATGGCTCTGGGGAAAAGCTGCAGCAGCGGTATGATTGGACCATGAGAGGTTGTCAGTGATGTGGATGCCCAGAATCATCTTTGCATCTTTGTCACCAGTGCAATGTTGTAGTTTGGTCAAATATGTCTTACTAATAAAACATGTCTGTCATCCTTTCTGTCTTCCCAGACTGAAGACAATCAAGCTGAAGTCCAGCAGCTACAGGATGAGAATCAGACGATGAGGAACAACCAGCAGACCCTGAACCAAAAGGTGGAGATCAACAAAAAGATGAATGTCTTTACCGTAAATATTCTGTTAATGAAAATCTGTGAAGATGGGAAATGTAGTTTCGGACTAGTTTACTACCATCAGATAAATCCGGCAAAAAAAAATACTGTGTAAGCATGAGAAGACATTTCCATCTCATCACGACACATCTGTAGTTCTTTCACTGTTCATCGACACTTTTCCAAACTGTCTTCTGTCTCTGGCCAACAACATGGTAAGATGATTTAATTGATGTATTCCTGTTATAGTTCCCACATGACACAATTCTTGCTCCCTTGAGATGTATCACTCTAAAACAATCAAAGGTGTAATTCAATCAGGAGAGACTCATTCTGAGTGAGCAGAATATTTTTTATATGCGCACAAAAGTATGCAAAATGTGAAAAGTTGTTTAATGATTAGACCCCATGGTCATATATTTAAGGAGGGTGGTGATATTAGAATAGGGAAACCCCCATGGAGTCTAGACACTGATGGTGGTGATGAGATGAAGAAGGACGATGACTGGAGGTGATTGGGGTGGAGGAGGGTACAATGATTCAGCCTAAAATGACAGCTGACAGCAGCAGAGAGGGGAGCAGATTTAAACTTTGACAGTAGCTACATGATTGGCTGAGAGAGATCGTGGCAAAGTTTGACTGGTTAATGCCAATAATCAGCTGAATGGAGGAAAAGGTGGGAAGGAGACGGAGAGAGAAGTGTGAATGAAAAAAGAAAATCATCCGGGTTAAACTTGTGCTGAGCTTTGTTTCCACTGTGTTTTCCCAAAATACATTAAGATAACTTAATAAGAATACTCAAGTAACACATCAGAGCACATAAACAGACAATCTGTTTGTCAGCTTAGTCATTTATCAGTTCAGATTTAATTCAGTGTTTAGATTCTGTGTCAAGGCTGTCACTTCCTGCAGTGAAGAGGTGAAGATTTACTAAAAGATTAATCCTATTAGTTTGTTCATGTGACGTCTGACTTCCTTTCACACCTTATATAAAAAGACTTTTAAAACTCTAATAAGAGAAATTCACATAAACTAATTTGGGATCTGGGATGTTGTTCAACACTGTATTAAAAGACCTGTCAACACTATTTACAGATACAAAGCATATGAAATACATAAATACATTGTACTGAACCAGGTTTTACAGCCACAGACTGTTTTTGCACCTTGAACACAACCAGCATCACAACATGTACACACTCAGACTTAAAAAAGTCACTTTGTCTATTTTGTGTTGTCATAGGATCACAACCTGACCAGCCCAGCCAATCAGCACTCAGCTGAGAGACACATCACTGTGGATGAGGTTGATGTGCGCGGCAAATATGTTCGTCTCAGCAACAACTCTGAAAAGGTCATTTTGTTATGTGTGGATAAGCATTTAGTAAGTTCCATATGAGCATGTGCAAAATGTTTTACAGCCACAAAATAACAGAGTGTAACCAGGGATCAGCAGTGATGCTACCATGGCCCAGTAAAACCACAAAGACTTCTAGCAAACTGAGTCACACAGTGTACAAACTACTGTATGTTATAATCAAGATGTTATGTGAAGACGTGTAAAATTTGAATTTAATTTGTGTATTTTTGTCTTATCCTCTCTCTCTCTCACCCAATCTCCCTCCTGCAGGACCAACCAATGGGAGGCTGGGAATTATATATACGAGTCAACAATAGAAAACCCATCAAATACCAGTTTAAGCACTCATTCATCCTGAAGGCTGGAAAGACTGTCACTGTGAGTTTTTCATGACTGTGTTGTTGTTTTTTCCTCTTTGTTTCTTTTTGTTCTTTGTCATTTATTCAAATCTCACTCTAACCCAACATGAGGACAACTGGGACTGAATTTGAGTCACAGGCGTTTCTAGCCCATTTTTGGGGGTGCTGAAGCACTCCTAAATTGAATCCCAGCACCCCTAAAATTTGAGAGATTTTTTTTCCGCTGTATGTCCCTTTTTAACAAGCTAGAAAAGTGTCAAAACCAGACAGTACTTAGTTGAAACGTAATATTTTAACAACAAAAATACAGCCCCCCCGCCCTTGCCTCAAAAATGGTTTGACCCACCCCATCCCTCCCACCTTTCCCCAACTTGGGCTCTGAGTGCTCTATCTGCACAGAGCACTTCGCTGCCTTCCAGAGTGGGTGATATGCAGTAGTGGTCTAAGTACCTGGCTTAAACCAGGATATGTGGCACATTTCTTAACTCCTACCACTCAATACCAGCACATTATTATCATTACCAGTCCTCATTTTTGCTGCATTTAATCATAGGTCACTGTTTATGTTGTTAGGTAGGAGTTAGCTGACGTTTTTTCTAGCTAGGAAATGTTACAGGTGGTCAGTACCACTGTCCTCTGTTTGAATTGGAATGAGAGAAGCTAGCTGTTGTGTCATGTGCATGTGTTAACCCTATGGGCCCGAACGACACATTGTGCGTCCAAATTCACACCTGTTCTTCTCTATTGATTTTCTCCGCGACCGTGCGTCATAGCGAGAAGCCACGCATAACACGTGAAACAGCGAAATTGTAGCTTTCCGAGAAGACCAAGCACTTGTCGGTAATCCGATGTTTTCATAGCGAAAAAAAATTATGAAGTTACACTAGATTGATGAATAACAGAGCTTTCATACAGCTCTGCACACACATTACTGTTGGATGGATTACTCGCGAATGCAGCATCGCACAGAAATGCCACAGATATCACATGAAAGCGCAGGAGCAGAGCTTTCCAGTGATACCACACACATCACTGTGCTGTCATCCCATCATGCTATAAATCCAGATTTATTGTCTACAAAATAAAAACCTGACGAATTTCTTTACAATCCATTATACAGATCTTGTTATCAGTCACTTCATATAGTGAGGAATAT
>NC_065522.1:34441168-34445685 GCF_006386435.1 Epinephelus moara | reverse complement strand
TGTGTGTGTGTGTGTGTGTGTGTGTGTGTGTGTTGTCTCTCTCTCAGCTAGAAGTAAGGCGAATGCTAGCGCTTCCGAACTCTCAGAGTAATCTCCAGCAGCAGCAGACTCACCTGGTCAGTCAGGATTCAGCCATGGGAAACATCACTGTGAGTGACATCGACCTGAAGGGCAGTTATGTTCGTCTCAGCAACACGTCCAATAAGGTAATGCTGTGTGTGAATGAACACTGTGTGACTTCTATATGAGCATGTGCAGTGAGATTCATAGCTGTACATTAGGAAAGTGCATCCAGGGATATTCCAATGGGTCATTCAAACCTACTCCCTACTGCTCTGTGTAGGGAGACGCTGCACCGTGTGTTTGTAGCATTTTTAGTGATTTTAAGTGGTTTTAACTCAAGATCAGAGCTGGGTTTTAGTCACTTTTAGTTGCTTTTAATCCTATTTTGGAAAAGAGACAGTGGTGGAGCTGAGAGGAACTTCAACTAATCTACTCAAACCACTTACCGAAGCAGAACCAACGCACTAGGCCCAGAAATGTGTAGATCCCTTCTCTACCAGTAGCCTACACACTGCGATGCCGCAGGAGAGTTTCTCTCTGTGCTGCCTCTCCACTGTTTATCACCAAAGACCTCTTTACTGGCCCTAGCTGTGTTTTTTTCCCCCAGAACCCGAATAAATCATGCCTTCACTCCCCTCATCGCCTGGATGCGAGAACTGTCTCCATAAATCACAGTTAATCTCTGAGCTGGAAGATATTTTATCGAACAGAAAAGCCTCTGAATTTCTCCGTACCATGGAGTCTTTTAACTTCACGCAACTGGTATCAGGCCCAACCCATAACCATGGTCACACATTAGACTTAGTTTTTACACTCGGTCTGACCACTCCCTCTCTGGCTGTAGAAGAGTTGGGGATCTCAGATCATTGTTGCATTCAGTTCTCCACCATATTTCAGCCGGATCCTAAACCTCAATCATCTGCTTCATACTCCCGCACAATATCCTCCTCCACAGTTAGACAGTTCACTGAGGCATTTCTATCATTTTCATCATCCTGGAACATTGAGGCCCCTCGGTCATCATCTCTGAACACAGATGAGTTGATCTACCGGTTTAACTCAACCTGTGCTGACATCCTGGACTCTATTGCCCCACTCAAACTCAGAAAACCCAAAAATAAAACTCAACCCTGGCTCAACGACAACACCCGTACTCTCAGATGATCATGCAGAAAAGCAGAGAGAAAATGGAAAAAAGACAGACTACAGATCTCTTTCGAAATACTCAGGACTCACTTACACAACTACCAGGAAGCAGATAAGGCTGCAAGAACCAATTATTTCTCCACTTTAATCTCCAATAACTTCCATAATCCCAAAGTCCTATTCAACATCATAAACTCCGTCATCTCTCCTCCACCCAACACCAGCCTTGTTGTGTCCCCTGCCAAATGTGAGGAATTCTTAAACTTCTTTATTAATAAAATGAAAGCCATCAGGAGAAGCATTCAACCCCCCACCGAAAACCCAGCTGTTTCCCTGGTCTGTTCATCCAAACTGGACTGTTTCCAACCCGTCTCTCTATCCACCTTTTCACACATCATCACCAGCATGAAACCAGCAACCTGCCCTCTTGACACTATCCCCACTGCTCTCCTGAAGGATGTCTTTGACGTCACTGGTCCAAGCATCCTCTCCATCATCAACAGCTCCTGTTTCAAGCACGCAGTCGTTCAGCCACTTCTGAAGAAACCCAACACTGATCCCACACTACCCAGCAACTACAGACCTATCTCCAAACTACCATTTCTGTCAAAAGTTCTCGAAAAGGCCATCCTCAATCAGCTGCTCCCCTACCTACACCATAACAACATCCTGGAAAAATTTCAATCTGGTTTCAAGCCTCACCACAGCACAGAATCCGCTCTGTTAAAAGTCCACAATGACCTGCTCCTCTCCATCGACTCCGGTAACTGTGCCATCCTCATTCTCCTCGACCTCAGCGCAGCATTTGACACAATAGACCACAACATACTAACAGACCGTCTCCACCATGGCTCTGGTATTAATAGCACTGCTCTGAACTGGTTCACATCCTACCTTAACAATAGAAGCTTCTCCATAAACATTGGCTCACTCTCCTCCCCCTCAGCTACCCTCTCCTGTGGTGTCCCACAAGGTTCAATCCTAGGTCCCATTCTCTTCTCCATATACATGCTCCCCCTCGGTCAAATCATTCAAAAACACGACATCTCCTTCCACTGTTATGCTGACGACACCCAGCTTTATCTTCCCCTCAAACCTAACGACCAGTCCAAACTCACCAACATCCACAACTACATTAATGAAATAAAGTCCTGGATGGCAGCAAACTTCCTTCAACTCAATGACAGTAAATCAGAAATCATTCTCTTCGGCCCCTCTGACAACATCAACCTGATATCCAACAGTCTTGGCAACCTATCCACTTTCATCAAACCTCACGTCAAAAACCTTGGTTTCATTTTTGATTCACCACTCAAGTTTGATAAACAGGTCAATTCAGTAGTTAAAGCCGTTTTTTTCCAACTCTGCACCATTTCAAAACTCAAGCCATTCCTCACATTCAAGGACCTAGAAAAAGTCATCCACGCTTTCATTTCCACCCGCCTGGATTACTGCAATTCACTGTACACCGGAATCAATCAATCATCTCTCTCCCGCTTACAAATGGTACAAAACGCTGCAGCCAGACTTCTAACAGGAACCCATAAGACAGACCACATCACCCCCATCCTGGCCTCTCTCCACTGGCTACCCGTTCAATTCAGAGTTGATTTTAAACTGCTTCTGTTTATATATAAATCCCTGAATGGTCTGGCCCCCACCTACGTCACCGAACCTTTAACCCCCTACACTACCTCCAGATCCCTCAGGTCGGCTGACCTGGGGCTCCTAGTGGTACGACGCTCCAGTTTCAAACACAGGGGTGACCGTGCCTTTGTGGTCGCAGCCCCCAGACTCTGGAACAGCATCCCCCCTTCTATCAGATTTGCCCCTTCCACTGACTCGTTTAAATCTAGCCTCAAAACATACCTCTTCTCTAAAGCATTTGTATCCCCCTGACATGATATTTAAATCTCCCACTCTGTGCTTATTTGTGCCTTGATTTATGTATTTATGTATGCTGCTGCTATGGCTCTGGTTTTTGTGTTATTGTGTTTCTTTTGTATTTTTTATTCATTTTTATTTTTATATGTTCAACACTTTGGTCAGCGTGAGTTGTTTTTAAATGTGCTTTATAAATAAAGTTGACTTGACTTGACTTGACTACATAGTGATGCTACCACAGCCAAATGAAACCAAAATGACTGACTGACAAACTGAGTCACGCACTGTACAAACTGCTCCACTAAAAGGGGAACTACACCCATTTTAAAAATTCATACATGTTGTTCCCGTGGTCTCAGACAGAAATATTAGTAAAGATAAACAACTTTTCCCAAATCCCCAAAACTAGAGTGCTTAAAGTCAAATTAGTGATGCCATATAAGTGGATGAGGTTGACCTGAAGGACAATTATGTTTGTCTCATCATGTGTGAGTACTTTATAAGCATGTACAGTAAGTTAATAACCAAGTGCATTCATGGTCATTCAGACCCAGATAGTGATGCTGCCATGACTCAATAAACACTTCTAACAAACTGAGTCACACACTGTACAAACTACTGTATGTTACACTCAAGATGTTTTGTGAAGATGTCCCATGTAAATTTAACTCGTATCTCTTTGTCTCATCCTTTCTCTCCTGCTCCATGTTCCTTTGTCAGGACCAATCATTGCAAGGCTGGGAATTACACATAGAGGTCAACGACAGAAAACCCATCGTGTACAAATTTTTGTACTTCATACTCGAGGCTGGAAATACTGTCACTGTGAGTGTTTCATGATTGTGTTTATTTTTCTCTTTGTTCTTTGTTATTTATTTAACCCTATGAGCCCGAACGACACATTGTGCATCCAAATTCACACCTGTTCTTCTCTATGGATTTTCTCCGCGACTGTGCGTCATAGCGAGAAGCCACGCATATGAAACAGCGGAACCGCAGCTTTCCGACAAGACCAAGCACTCGTCGGTCCAAAGTTTATACAACGAAAACAAATGATAAAGTTACACTAAAATGATGTATAACAGAGCTCTCATACAGCTCTGCACACACATGACTCTTGGATGGAAATGCCACGCATATCACATGAAAGCGCAGGACTGGAGCTTTCCGGTGATACCACACACATCATTGTGCTGTCATCCCATCACGCTATAAATACAGATCAGTTGTCTACAAAATAAAAACCTAACAAATTTCTTTACAATCCATTATACAGATCTTGTTATCAGTCACTTCATATAGTGAGGAATATCGTATCTTACCACATCTTAGGCTTGCGTGTGTTTCTCCCTGTCTATCCACATTTGTAGTCCGGCTTTCAAGATGCAAATATCTCCATATTGTCCAGTTGACACTCCATCAAA
>NC_065522.1:34418099-34440388 GCF_006386435.1 Epinephelus moara | reverse complement strand
CAGGAAGCTGAAAACACCAGATACTGCTGCTGTGTAATCCAGGAAACTTTAAAACATCAAGTCATCCTCCAGTTTTTATCTAAAGACACTGAAAAATGTATCTTTGTCATTTGGTTTGGAATCAGCCTAATGAGTCACACCTATCCTGTGAATATGACGTCCAACATTTTCACTTTTTATTGTGTTTGTGGTGCATTGAACACTTGGTAAAATGATTTGTTCAAATGTGTAGCCATTTTTTATTATTATTTTTTATTTTATTAATATTATTATTTTTTGAAAGCTTTAATTTTGTTTTATTCCTACTGCATATGTATATTTGACTGATAATAACACTTTATTGTTCAGGCAACATGTCATTCTGAAATGTTATGAACTGACATGAACTGTTAAAAAGAAAAAGGGGTAAAATAAACTCAAAGTCTAAAATCTAGCTAACATAACCTGTATATTTATAGAAACTTTATATTGAAATCTGATTNGGCAACATGTCATTCTGAAATGTCATATATTGAACTGTTATAAAGAAAAAGGGGAAAATAAACTCAAAGTCTAAAATCTAGCTAACATAACCTGTATATTTATAGAAACTTTATGTTGAAATCTGATTTGATCACAAAAGCTCCACTGATTTCCTGCCCTTTGAGGTGGAACACAAATGTACATTTACAGCAGGGTCATGTCACAGCTGACCTCTGGATCTTCTTCACACTGAATATATTGTTTTGCTATTCTTCCTTTTGTATCATTTGGAATTGACTTTTTTTTCAATCTTTTTGTAATAAAGTCATAAAAAGTCAAAAGTACATGTTTAATATTTCATTTCCCAGAGATCTGATCCCGATGTATTTCTATCAATATTTGATTTAAGACATATCGACATCCAAATATGTTTTTATTCAGTTTGTTTAGTGAGATAGAACTTTACACTGTAAATAAAGATATCATTTTGTATTTGCTTGTATTTATTTTTATTTGTACATTGTTTGATTTGAAAAATTGGTCATCAAACTTTTCTTAACTCAAACCACTCAAAATTTTATTAGTTACACATTTTCTACAGTACACAAAGAAAACAAAATAAGAGCAAGAAAAACAAAAAAAGGATCAGGGCCGAGCATTTTGACGAGCAAGAAGAAAAACGTTGACTAAGAGCTCAGCGGTCTGTGCTGGGAAACCTCTGTGGATAAACAGACTGTGTGTGAGGCCCAATAGGTCAGCTAAACATACCTTTAGTATGGAGAAGTGTTCCGAAAGGGAATTAGAACAATAAAAAGAAAAGGAGGGAGAGGAAGAAGAGGAGGAAGACAAAAAAATAAATCCTTGAGTCAGTAGAACTTTATAGGCCAAACATTCCATCAATCTTTGAAATATCTTGAATAAAAATGAGTATTTGACATGAAACTCTGAAATCAAACACACTTCATCCATCCTGACAGCAAAATATTTTCTTTTTTTTTCATGAACATTGCAGCTTTATTTTGTGAGAATTTGCAGCAGCTGTTTACAGTGACACATTTTGATGCATCATGGGCTCAATTTTTGATCATAGTCGTTCTTTATTGTGTCAATATAATCACTGTCACCTCGGGTTGCAACTTTATAAAAGCCATAACATCCATTCATCAGTCCTTAACATCCAATAACTCTGCTAAAATCTTACTGTTTATAACACTTTCACATAAACACTCTTACACAGAGTTTGTGCATGTATTTAATTGACAAATAATGAATGATGGCAAAAAAGAGGGGAACAAAAAGAAAAAGAAAACATACAGCTTTAGTATGAAGTATTTGCTACCCACTGTCTTCTTGAGTAGAGCTCTCCTGAATGTGTGCACCCAACAAAATGATTACAGATGTCACTGGACAGAAAAATAAAGATATCAGCCAAACTTCTTTCATATATAAGAACATATAAAACTTAAATGGAGAGACCAGAGTCTAAGTCCTAACACAGTCTGATGCAGAGAGCTGTAACCTCCATGTTGTCTTGTGGTTTTAAGAAAAAACCTATAATGGAAACCTTTATTAAATACATGGTTAAGTACATAATAAGAATGTAAATAAATGCAGTGGTTATATTTTCTATTGTAGTTCAGTAAAGTTAATGGCTGTTAATACAGGGACATCCACCAAAGTATGTCAGCACCTGCACATTACACCCATATTTAGTTGTGCAGTGTTTTATTCCAGCAGTTAATGCCATGCTATGGACATAACAGCCTCAACTCATCTAGTTTCAGTCCAGATGTTGAGCCAGCTACAGGGATTTTCTCTCATTATGAGGTCCAGTGCTGATGTTGTGTGACAAGGCCTGGCATAAGTCAGTTTTCCACTTCATCCCAAAGGTGTTGGACAGGGTTGAGCTCAGGACTCCGCACAAACTGGGAAAATCTTTCCTTGATTGACCTGACTTTGTGCATGTGGACATTGTCATGCTGAAACAGCAGATGGTGTCCCCACATTGGAAGCACACTACTGTCTAAAATAGAGACACACAGGCCTTGTGCATGCCACATATTGCAAACGTGTCCCTGATCAGCTTTCGAAAAGTAGCTTTTGGCAAGGGGCTGGTTTAAAACACTGTACTGCTTGACTACTGTCTCACCTGCCTCCTATTTCCTTGATTGCCTCAGTAGTATATAAGCAGCCATCTTCCATGGGTCAGTTACCAGACTGTCTTTGGTGTTACACTTGGCTCTTCAGCACTGATTTCTGATCCTGCCTGTCTGAATCTCTGTCTTTGTGAACAATAACATAACAAGGCAATAACCAACATTTAGCATCTCTACTTCAACTAACACTAGCTAACTCCTGCTAGCTGCTAGCTCTTGCACATTATCAAAACATTATTTTATAACCGGTAACCTGGCAACTGAGCTCAAAGTTCAGATGTCCATAAACTGAGACAGTCAGAGTGTAACTTAACTCAGACACACAGATAGCAATTGTGTTTACACTGGAACTGAAACTTAAACCTAATTTATTGACATGTATTTTTAGAAAGCGTATCATCAACCAGTCACATCTGGTTTGAATCTTCTTCAATTTGTGTGATTATTATAATTATTATTAGTAGTAGTACTAGTAATAGTAATAGTACTAGTAATAGTAATAGTAATAGTAGTAGTAGTAGTAGTTTAATTGTGTTAAAGTGCTTATCCAGAAGGCCTGTGTTTTAATGTGGTTTTAGTGTTTAATATGTTGCTGATCGAACGTTCAACTGCAACAGACATTTGCACACAAAAAAACAATACACAGCACAACATTTGGAAGGAGCAATTACTATTATTGCTTAATGAACTACATGGAGCTGTTGATAAAAATTATCTCAGTAAAGGGTCGGGAGCTTATCAATGATTTACAGACTTTGGCCACGCTCACACTCAGGTGAGTTGACTGAGACGCACAACATTCAACAGGTATGTGGTCTTTGTCTCACATTTAATCTAACATACAGTAGAAACTTTAATAAAAAAGTGTCTGCATGCTGAGTTATGATCTCTCTCAACCACAACGTCACATAAGAACAGATAATTAGGTCTATAGTAAAGCTTTTGTATGCGAGGGAAAATTGCATGCAGGTGTGATTTCAAATTTAGGTCAAGTGTAAGTGAAATGTTTTCTATTTAAAACAACCTTGAAATAATTTGGAATGTTGAGCACTTTATCAAGACACCTGTTTATTTTATGTATTCTTAGATTTTAGACTTTGTAACATAGAAAGGGCTATTGTGTAACTTAAATATTAAATGAGCTTCAAGCTTCAAAACACCTTTTAATTCACTATGGGATGTTTAAATGTGCTACAAACGTGACGTGTGTGGTAAAATGTGAGTTTTATTTATTGAAGCTCAGACAGACTTACACAAGAGAAAGAAAACTGTACGACAGAAGTGAAAGTGTAATGTCATGACACTGTATTTGTACAAGAGTTGTCACCACAGAGAATGAAGGAAAAGTGAATGTGTTCTCACAGGTGCTGAGTTTGTGGGAATCAGTCAGATCATCTATTATAATGACGTATAATATGTGTAACTGACTTTAGAGCACAGCAGGTGGCAGTAAAGACATTTTCATTTGTTGGAGTCTCCAGGACAAGTAAAGAAAACAAAGTTCAAATGTAATATTTGGAGTACTGTATAACTCAGCTCCTCTGATTGACTGCTTTCTCTTAAATGGACACTTAACTGCTTTTTAATCAGCTTTATATCATTGCAATGTGGGTAGTAAATGAACTTTGGTAAACCAGAGCCTAGATTTTCCAATTCCTGCTGAGCAAAAGTTTTGCTGGCTCTCCGGCTATTGCTTGAACTACAGGTTGTTACTCCTCTCATGTGTGCCACATTCCCTTGTTGCTCTTCCTCTTCTCTGCGGAGTGAATCCCAAACGTGTCCCCAGTGTTACCTCTCTGACAGCTTACCTGCTCTGAACCATTGTTGGGAACATGCTAGCTTATTAACTTTGGTTTTAGCTGGTAACTAGCATCTAGCAGACCACTCTGCAGAAGAAAGGATGGTGAGGCATTTGAGTGCCGTTCACCAGCAATGGCTTTATTGTAGTCTTCACCACAAATCAATAAACATGGCCCTCTCATGAGGTTAAACAGTAGCCCTCAGCTTATCTAGACACTTCATTCTGCTGCTATCAGCACTATTTGTGTATATCTTCACCATGACACCCTGAGGGAGCTGCTTCCCTCCATACACCATGAGGTACACGTCACATCCTCACAGGTTACCCACAAGGCTACTGCTCTTGAGGGGGAAACAGTAGTGAACCGTTCCATATTTTTGAGTCGGCCGTCACCCATGAAGAGTAGAGAAGCAGCCTTAAATTATCAGAAACATATTTAAGTGCCCCATTTAGCTGTAAAAGTGAGAGTTTGTGAACAGGAAGTGGCCGGCATGCTGTTTCCTGCATAGTGAAGATGGAGGCTGACAAAAAACCAGATCAAACAGTAAAACTAAGCAGCGCTGATCAAATTTAAACCAAGATTCTGTCACTGCATTGCCTATTTCTCACCTCAAATATTTTCAGAGACATGTTTTAGTTCACTGTTTAAACGTGAGATCATTGTGTCATTATGTCACCTTCCAGCGGGAGAGTTAATTGGTCTATCGAGCTGCATTGCATTCTGGTAGTTATAGGTTTTCCATCTCCTTAGCAACAGCAAATGCCACAGCACTTTTATCTGTTTTCTCTGATCGTGGAGCATCATTTTGAAAAGTATTTGTGTCTTTCTGCTGCAGAGACAGCCCAGCTTTATGAGAAGACCATCTTTCCTGCAGTGAAATACTTCTTTCAGCATGTTTAGATATAGTTTGGGTCCAGTTTTAACATTAGGAACCACTCAAAAGCTTTTTCCGCCATTACTTACTGTCGTCACTGTTTGCTGTTTATTTTCAGCACTCCATGATGCTCTTCCACGCAGACAAAAGGCCCCTTAAATCTCATCTCAGACCCCTCAGTGTTCTGGTTTTCCATCTCCTCCTAACACACTCCTGTAGAGGTAACTCACACACAAATACATCCTCATAGGTCACTATTATGTCACTGATAAGTCAAAACTATGGGGTGACCACCAGAACTGCATGTTTCCTGTCTGCCTTCAATCAATGAAGGCTAAAGTGCTGACAAGAAAGAGTCCCAGTTATGTTTTAATACAGACGTCACTGCTGTGTGAAGACAATATTCTGTGTTACTAATGCTGTGTCTTATAGGAGTAGATGAGGCCTCACAGAGTTGAGCAAATGTACTTCCTCTGTGAACATTAAAACAGACATTTGTCTTCCAGGTCAGTCTCAGCTGATTGGCTCCTCTCAGCCAATAGTAGCAACAGTCGGTGATGACATCATTTTGCCATGTCGTCTGGAGCCTGCAGAAGATGTTACTGACTTGACGTTGGAGTGGACGAGACCTGACCTGAACCCCAGATTTGTCTACGTGTGGCGTTCTGAACAGGAACTTGTGAGTAAAAAACACAAGTCCTTTGAGGGAAGAACATCACTGTTCGTCGATGAGCTGAAGTTTGGAAACGTTTCACTGAGACTGTCCAAAGTCAAACTCTCTGATCACGGAACATACAGATGTTTTATTCCAGCACTGGACAGGCACACTGTTGTTCATCTAGTTGTTGGTAAGTGCATAATGTATGTGTTCATGGTGCATGTTTAGCTCAGTGTCTCTACCTCCAGAAAAAAGATGAACATATACTAAATAATGAAAGTCAGGAAGGGTTATATGCATTAGATAGACATCTTTCAAGAGGCTAAACTAATTTTGCTAATATGTTAATGCGCTATGTGCAAGCTGTCACTTCCAGTAACTGCACTGTCATGCATTTTTCCTTTCGCTCATCATCAGGTGCTGTCTCCTCACCAGTCATAACTTTAGCAGGGATTGACAGAGACAAGAGAGGAGTGGTGTTACAGTGTGAGTCTGCAGGCTGGCATCCAGAGCCTGAGGTGTTGTGGCTGGACGGTGAGGGAAAGCTCCTCTCTGCTGGACCTACAGAGACAGTCAGAGGTCCTGATGACCTCTATACTGTCAGCAGCAGAGTGACTGTGGAGAAGAGACACAGCAACAGCTTCACCTGTAGAGTCCAACAGAGGAACATCAACCAGACCACAGAGACACACGTCTCTATGTCAGGTAAAAATGTTCAGGTTTTATGGTGAGGTCATTGTGTTAGTTTTAATAGCTGAGCTCCAGTTTTATCTAAACTCTCTGTTATTCTGTGTTTTATCATTTCAGATGATTTCTTTAAGGCCCAGTCCAGTTTTTCCATAATTACTGGTTTGGCTGTTAGTTTGGCTTTTTGGATCGTCATGTCTATTGTCTTTCTTCTGTTGTTTTTGTGGAAATGGAGGCAAGACATAATCAGTAAGTCTCACATTCATTTAAGTGCTGTGTGAATGTTATTTTCACATGTTTTAAGTGGAAAGATGTCAGTGTTTATAGGTTAGGGTGTTGATAAAGGTGGTGATTGTCCAGTGTCTTATTTTTATGACCCATTCTAGTAATTCTAGACAGACATGAAGGGAAATGTCTTATATTTTATAAATCTGCTTCCTTTGTTTAACACAGAGACCAAGAGAAGCCAGTTTCAATCTGGTGAAGATGAAAAGAAGAAGACTGATAAACCTGTTGATCAGTTTGTCACTGAAGAAGAAATAAAGCCTTTGAACGAAGAAGTGGAAAAGAAGAGCAAACCGGTGAGTAAACAGGACATTTGGCCTCAGTCACCAATATCTGCCTACGGTTTTTTCTTCCATTTGTTCTCAAGGAGAGTCCTTAGAAAAGTTTACATCAGATTCACAATGTGTTCTTAAATAGCAGAATGTTTGCACCTGTGTTCTCACCATGATGAATCCCATTGTCAGCTGATTCCTATTAGCACAGGTCAATGCCCTGCAGATCTCTATAAAAACATATAAGACTGCAGTTGCATGTGTACATATAGGAACTAAAGAAGTTGAGAGAAATAGCAAAGAACCTGAAGACCAGACTCCAAACATTAAAGAAATACAACAATAGGTCTGTGTTTTCAAAGGGAGGTGCTGCTACACAGAGTGTATTCCAAATGAGCTGTCACATTTAGCAGTGTCAGGAGTTGATATGAAATAACAAAAACAGATGCATGGAATGCTAAAAATAAGTGTTCAACCACCAAATTACAGATGCACAACAATACTGGGGGCAGAGGCAAGCGCCGTGGGGCTGGTCCAGCTGCGCCTGTGAGGGGGAGAGGGGCAGAGAGACGGAAAGAGAAGCCGGGGGTCGACTCACACAAGGTTTCTGTAAGTTGGCCTAATGACCCTACTGTTATACTTGAATTTACTGACATTGTTTTTTTGTTGGAGTC
The DNA here is from genome assembly GCF_006386435.1 of Epinephelus moara. NCBI lineage: Eukaryota > Metazoa > Chordata > Actinopteri > Perciformes > Serranidae > Epinephelus > Epinephelus moara. Next base: position 34,432,518 of record NC_065522.1, on the reverse strand, counting down.
AGTTTGACTCTCGCAGTTTTACCCTCCAGAAAATGATTTTAATCAAAATTGTTTCAGGTACCTTAAAGCTTCAGTTAAAAGCCCAGTCTCATTTCCTGGCCCGGTGTGGCTACACATTTTGACAAACAAATGTCTGTCTCAATTAGAGGCCTGGTCTGGTTGCCAAGCAGTTCATTGTTATAGAAGTTCTTTGGATGTATAAAACAGGTTATTGGCTAACAACTTGAGCTAACATGAGTTAGATGTTTAGATCGCAGGTAAATGTTTAAACTTGGCCCTGTGGATATGCTACACATGGCTAGCTCAGTTAGATTCTCCACCGTTCAATCGTTCAGTTCATTTTACTGAATCCATGAGCAGCAGAGACGACTGTAATTCATTCAGATTTACCAGCATGACAAAAGCAAGTTGACTCCCTTCTTCTGAATCTGTCATAAAGTCAGAGTATGTGTCCATTCCTCCTTTACCCTGTGAGTTATTCATATTCCTTTAGTCTGTAAGAGTCCAGTGATCAAAAGACTCAAAAGATTTTAGCATCAAATATAATCCGAGTTGTGAGTATTGTTCTAACAGTTTGAAGTGTCGGCATGTGTTAAGTCTCTCTTTCTCTGACGTGTTGTCTGTCGGATCTAGATCAAATGAACGATTCATTCTTCATATGTTATTTGAAGCCTAATTTTTATACAAGTAACGTTCACACTGGTCTGAATAAACAGTTCGATTTTATTTCCCATCTTTGCTGAGCAACAGTTTTTATGTGAAAGGAATTAACGGCCTGTCCCATAGAAATGCCTGTCCCTAATATACGCCCATTGAGTGATTTAAGCAAATAATAGCTTGGGCTCCTAATTGAGGTTTTATGTCTCATTGTCGACTACCTAAATATCCCTTTAAATTAAAAATAATGCCCCACCCACCCCCTTATACATCAATACCTATATGTGACTATGGAAAAATATGTGAATTACCATCAAATCTGTCTGACTGAACTAACTTTTTTTGTGTTGTACAGGATTTATATTATCCACAATGAGCAACCCAATGTAGGTCTGCAAGTCACATCCAAGTCTTTCTAACTGTCCACATTCACCCGCCTCCCCTCTAAATGTGTCATCTCAAGTATATCTTTCTCAATTTACAATATTATAAAGAGCACATGTGCTGATTGTCTTGGACATGGCTGACAGCATATGAGGTGGGGCCTGGAGCCATTTTGATGACATCAGCAGCACTAGGACTAGGAGCACTAGGAGATGCCTCATAATCAGGATCCCCCTCAACATTGTTGAGAGAAATCGTTTCGAAGGCTGCTGTGCAAATCTTTATGTCTGCTCCTCCCCTGAACTATCAGTGTCCTCAGGGGAACTGTATGTCCCTGCTCCCACGTCACGGGAAATATCAAAGTTCTCGTGGATAGTATGCCCCCCAACCTCATGTCGTGTGAGCTGTACTACAGGTATGGTTAGGTAGATTAAGCCCCTAAAGCAGAGGGATGTTTTTGGAACATTATGAAATTGCATGTTACAGTGACCTCAATATCATCATAAATATCATTATTAATTTTCCAAAATTAAATAATGCAGCAGCAGCAGCTCCAGGAGGAGCAGCAGAGAAGGAAGGAAGCTGAGAGTACAATTCAGACCCTGAGAGAGGAGCTGGAGACCCAGAAGAAAGAGGTTTGTCTTTAAATTTAATGCACTACTTTCAGTTTGAAGTCACATAATTTATGTCATTGATAGTGTGGGCCCAATCAGCCTCATAGCAGTTCGTAACTGCTGCCTTTATATAATTGGTAATATAACTACAAATAAACATGATTCTCAATGCAAACGCCAAAGCAGGAGCCGGAGACCAAGAACAGGGAGGTTTGTCTGTCTGCACTTGTCTCTCTATTTATCTCTTTCTCCTTCAAACCAGTTGGAGGAATACAACGCTGCTCAGTCCACGTCTTGGGTAAGTAATCAATCATGGTATGAGTGTAATAATACACTTCAATCAAAGCACGGAGCGTTGCAGTAATGGGAAAATCAAGATACATACTGGACCATAAATCACTATGCATATCATCTACTGCTCATTCATTTACTACATCTTTATAACTGTGTGGTGGTCTAGGATAATACCTATGAAAGCAATTTATATACATTACACATATTACAAAAATGTACATAATGTAGGATATAGGGAGCACATGGACACACTGTTTTTAAAGTCACATGCATTGAAATCTGCAGACTGGGTTAAATTCAAAACACAACAAATAATGTACAAAGCAAGAAGTAATCTACTTCCAGACAATATTCAAAAATGTTTTGTGACAGGGAGGGGGTGTAATTTAAGAGAAAAATTCAATAAAACAAACAAACATTGTGTTCGTACAACCTTGAAAAGTCTGTGTATTTGAATGTGTGGGGTGAATTTATGGGATGGGTTAGATGAGGAGTTAAAGAGAAACACAACTACAGAGCACTTTAAAAAGATGTACAGACACAGTATATTTAGAAAGTATGCAGACGAAGAGGGGTGATGCTGATGGGTTGGTTGCTTTATTCATTTATCTTGGTTTGGTTTAGATGGGGTGTTTATATTTCATATCAATGACTGTACTCCTAGTGTTATATTTTTCATTGTGTGTTCCTTCACATGATTTTAAAGAATAATGTCTATCACTGTGCTGATTTTCATATCTGTCTTCCCCGTCTCTCAGTTTCCCTGGACAATAACTGCCACACAGACACTTGAGAACATGCAGCAGAGGAGAAAGAAAGCTGAGACACAAGTCCATGACCTGAGACAGGAAGTGAATGACAAGATTAAGGAGGTTCTTAGTTTTGCCTTTCAAACAAATTATTTCTGTCTATCTTTACCTGCTTTCTTATTATACTGTATTCCCTGCTTTATGTTTGGTGTATTTACATATTAAAAAAACAGCGTTACAACGTGCTTTATACATAAAAACACAATAACGTTGGCAAGACTTGAATACACAGCATTTTTGTCAGTATATTAGTACAGTGGCAATAGGAATAGGATTGATCATCTCAATCTGACTTTTTTTGCCCTATTTAAAATCATGTCGTTCATCTTATTTCTGTTCGTCTCTCTCCTCTGTCGGAGCAGCTCCTGGAGGAGCAGCGGAGGAGGGAGGAGGCTGAGAAAAGAGTGAAGACCCTGGAAGAGGAGCTGAAGACCAAAGAGGATGAGGTCCAGAAACATCGTGTGCTCCATGCTGGACAGCAAAATACCACACACACAGGCAAAGGGAATTTAAAGGTCAGGAAAATATTCATCCTTTATGATCACCAGAAGAGTGTGTTTGAATTGAGAATGTCGTCAAAGTCATGACAGGATGAATCACAGCTGACTTTGAGCTGATTAATCTAAAAGTTCTCCTTGAAACTATATAGTGTGAAGGTTTGTTTGTATTTTCTAATGACTAGAGGTCAAAGTGGGTAACTTGTCATTTATAACTGAGACTGAAGTATAGCTCAAGTTTGAATGAAACAGACAAATTCTATTGTATTCAAAACTTGAGGTGTACTTGACATATTTATGCAGGTGTCATGTCCTCATTCACATGGCCTTATAAACTCATGACTTGCATCTTGTCTCTGTTCATCTCTCTGTCGGGTAAAGAAGCAACTTAAGAAGCGTGTCCAGAAGCAGCAGAGCAAGGAGGAACCTGAGACGGAGGTCCAGACCCCGAAGGGCAAAAAAAATGCCAAGGTCAGGAAAATACCAAACGTTTGTAGCGCTGCTCACACTGGCTGTTGTGCCACCGCGAAAATAGTAATAATAACTGTTAATATTGGTTGACACCAAGTAGCATCCAAAACCCAGTCAAGCTGAATTTCAGACTGAGACCAGAATAATTAGAGTCCTGTTTCATACCAAAACCAGCAAAACCAACAAAACCGGCGATTTCCAAATGAAAATAAAACACATGTAGAAATTTGCCCTTTAAAATTCTTCATTGTTTCTTTGTCACTTGTGCAATGTTGTAGTATACTCATCTAAATATGTCTCTCATCTTTTCTCTCTTCCCAGACAAAAGACAATCAAGCTGAAGTCCAGCAGCTCCAGGATGAGAATCAGATGATGGAGAACAACCAGCAGACCCTGAACCAAAAGGTGGAGATCAACAAAAAGATTAATGTCTTTACTGTAAATGTTCTGTTGATGAAAATCTGTGAAGATGGGAAATGTAGTTTCAGACTAGTTTACTACAGTCAGATAAATCCAGGAAAAACACTACTGCATGAGCACGACAAGACATTTCCATCTCATCACAACACATCTGTAGCTCTTTCACTGTTCATCGACACTTTTCTTTTCAAAACTCTGCTCTGTCTTTGGCCAACAACATGATACGATGATTTAATTCTGTCTGACTTCCTTTAAGACCTCATATGAACAGACTCCTTTAAAACTACAATAAGAGAAATTAAGATAAACTAATTATGGATCTGGTATGTTGTTCAACACTGTATGAAGACCTGTCAACACTATTTACAGATACAAAGCATATGACACACATAAACACATTGTATTGAACCAGGTGTATTTAACCTTTTTTGCCCTGTACATCACACTCATACAGAAACACATAAGGTCACTTTGTCTATGCTGTGTTGTCTCAGGATCACAATCTGACCAGACCAGCCAATCAGGACTCAGCTAAGAAAGACATCACTGTGGATGAAGTCAACGTGGATGGCAAATATGTTCGTCTCAGCAACAACTCTGAAAAGGTAATGTCATTATGTCTTCATAAACACCTAGAGAGTTCTACATGAGCACATATGTCAGTCACACAATGACCAAGTGTAACCATAGATATCCCAAAGGGGGTCATTCAAACCCAGACAGTGATGCTGCCATGGTCCAATAGAACCACAAAGACTTCTAGCAAACTGAGTCACACACTGTCCACACTACTGTATGTTACATTCACGATGTTTTGTGAAGACGTGTAAAATATTATTTTAATTAGTATCTCTTTGTCTTATCTTCACTCTCCCACTGAATCTCCCTCCTGCAGGACCAACCAATGGGAGGCTGGGAATTACATATACGAGTCAACAAAAGAAAACCCATCAAATACCAGTTTAGGCACTCATTCATACTGAAGGCTGGAAACACTGTCACTGTGAGTTTTTCATGACTGTTAGTTGATGGTTTTTCCTCTTTGTTTCTTTTCATTCTTTGTCATTTATTCAAATCTCACTCTCACTCAGCATGAAGATAACTGTGACCAAATCTGGCAGACATTTTAACTTGTTGTTAGTAGAGGGTTTCATCAGCAAATGATGAAAGGTGATGAAGGAGTCAGCTGACCCAATGTTTGTATGAAGAGTGAGAGTCTGGTGGTGGATGGCTCACACAGGACTTTCACTCAGGAGACCTGAGTCTGTGTCCCATGTGAAACCAAAAGACAACATTATTTTAAGTATGCGCATTGTGTCATGTTGAGTGTGTCATTTGTTACTTATGTCACATGACATAAGCCATGTCACTTTTTATATTAAACCTAAGCATGTAGTCTTTGTGTCTAAACCAAACAAAAGTGAAGGTGAAACCTAACGACACTGCTCCTGATGCTAACAGGCATTAATTGCACTGATAACAGCCTTCTGACCATCTTAACTCATATCTTTGACACTCATAAGCACTAACAGTGCCTATTTAATGGAGTGATACGATTCAAAATTGATGGCAAGTATCTTCTTGTATGGTGAATCTGTGAAGTTTCGTCTTTTCAGATCTGGGCTTCAGATTGTGGTGTCAGCTGTGAGACCTCTACTGACCAGGTGTGGTTTGGCCAGAAACCCTGGGGCACTGGAGAAGAACTGCTGGTCACCATCTACAGCAACACTGGAGAGGTCTGACATCACATCACATCACATCACATCACATCACATCACATCACATCACATCACATCACATCACATTATATACATTATAACACATTATATGACCAACAGTATGTGGACACACGCACACCTGTCCACATATGTGGTGTACGTTAGCTCTGGGTCTGTTTTGTGGGGGTTGGTCAAGGCCCATTAGTTCCATTTCAGAGACACCTTAATGCCATAGCATACAATGATATTATAGATAATGGCATTCTTCCAAGTTTGTGACAGCACTCATGGGAAAAGCCTTTCCTGTTTTAACTTTACACTGTCCCCATGTACAAAGCCAGTTCAATAAAGAAATGATTTTCAGCAGAAGAGAAGAGTTGAGGCTGTTTGAGCAGCAGCAGATTAGTGATCATGGTTTTAGACTGACATTTAAATCAGGGTTGGTCCACTGTAAAGGCCTATGACCTCTGACCTCTACTGTCACATCTGTTTTGTTCATGTTATCTGATTTTATCCACTGTTTAACACTCAACATCCATCTGTGTGTGTGTGTGTGTGTGTGTGTGTGTGTGTGTGTGTGTGTGTGTGTGTGTGTGTGTGTTGTCTCTCTCTCAGCTAGAAGTAAGGCGAATGCTAGCGCTTCCGAACTCTCAGAGTAATCTCCAGCAGCAGCAGACTCACCTGGTCAGTCAGGATTCAGCCATGGGAAACATCACTGTGAGTGACATCGACCTGAAGGGCAGTTATGTTCGTCTCAGCAACACGTCCAATAAGGTAATGCTGTGTGTGAATGAACACTGTGTGACTTCTATATGAGCATGTGCAGTAAGATTCATAGCTGTACATTAGGAAAGTGCATCCAGGGATATTCCAATGGGTCATTCAAACCTACATAGTGATGCTACCACAGCCAAATAAAACAAAATGACTCCCAGCAAACTGAGTCACACACTGTACAAACTACTGTATGTTACACTCAAGATGCTTTGTGAAGATGGAGAAGATGTAAATGTACCTATTATCTCTTTGTCTCATCCTTTCTCTCCTGCTCCGCGTTCCATTGTCAGGACCAACCAATGGAAGGCTGGGAATTACACATAGAGGTCAACGACAGAAAACCCATCGTGTACAAATTTTTCTCCTCATTCAAATTCGAGGCTGGAAACTCTGTGACTGTGAGTGTTTCATGATTGTGTTTATTTGTCTCTTTGCTTCTTTTTTCTTTGTCATTTATTTAACTCTCCCTCTAACCCTGCGTTTTATGGCAAATTTGTGATGTTTGCTTCTTTCAGATCTGGTCTTCAGATCGTCCTGGCAGAAACAGTCCTCCCACTGATCTGGTGTGGTTTAGCCAGAAATCCTGGGGCACTGGAGAAGAACTGCTGGTCACTGTCTACAACAACACTGGAGAGGTCTGACATTATCCCACATTTAAAACATTGAGAAATACAGTATATGGCCAAAAGTATGTGGACACATGCACCTGTCCACATTTAAACGTTCTACATTTTACATTCATGAAATATTTTACAGCCAACTGGGCAGCAGGGAGAAGAAAATAATTTTAATTGTGATATTCCACATGATCACAGCTGATACTAAGTACACACACATCATTTCAATCTGCATTGATAAAAGAGAAGTTTACACACAGACCTAAGACCTGAGGCAGGAAAAAAAGACAAGTATAATTTCAACCAGGTATGATTTGGGTCCCAGCTCTGAAACTGTGACGACCTCTCATGCTGACTGTGAGCCAGGACTTATCACCAACATTCGTTGCCAGCCTCACTATTTTTTAAGTCTGAATGGAAGCCGATCACTGCAGCAGGTTCAACATCTGATGGAAAGACTAGAACCAAAAGAGTGGAGACTGTTAGAGCAGCACATCAATAAATAATGTCCCTGTGTCCACACACTCTGTTCTGTTGTCCACATAGTTTTGGCCATAAATTGCAGTCATTAACTCAGCTGTTATACAGTGTTATTTTCTCTCTCTATCTTGTACCTACAGTACAACAACATTAACACCACTTTTCTCTATCACTAACAGGAAATAGCCAGGATGTTGAAAACACCAAATACTGCTGCTGTGTAATCCAGGAAACTTTGGGTGGTTAGGTTGTATTGGCGATGATGAGGAGTTTGAAGTGGATACGCTGGGGGATGGGGCGCCAGTGGAAGCTTTAAAGGACGGGAGTGATGTGAGAACATGAGCAGCAGAGTTGTGGATATATTCTGGTTTCTTAAGGAAAAGTGGTTTGCATGGTTTGGATGTTATTTCAGTGATGCAGCTGGTGATGGTGGAGTTTAATTTAGTTTTTTAGTTTATTGTTTATTTGACAGGGACATCGCACAATCAGCAAAATTGCACCGGATTTAGCTATCAGCTAATTCTCATCTGTAGTCCCTGGGCAGACAGACAAAAAACAAAATAAAAACATAACAATACATATGACAGAGTAAAACATGACAATACAGGACTAAATATAAAACATGACAATATTTCTAACACAGCACAACAACAACAGATAAACAGGAGCTGAGACAAAATGATAGCACATCTATGCATGCATATGACACAACATGACAGCACATGACACAAAACAAAAGAAAAGGACTGACGGTTTTGGTGGAGATGTGGAGCTGAATGTCTTCAGTGAAGCAGTGAAACTGGAGTGCATGGCGTCGGATTATTTGACCAAAGAGGAGAATGTACAGGATGATGATGAGGAGGCCGAGAACTGAACCCTGGGGAACACCTTGGGAGAGGGGGGCAGTGAGGGATTTGCTGTTGTTTATGCTGATGAACTTATGTCTATTGGAGAGGTAGGATTTGAGCCAGGAGAGGGCAGTGCTAACCTACTGTATGTTTATATATCACTGAAAATAACAATTGTCATTATTTATTTATTTTTTTTCCTACTTGTCTGCATTGGTCTTCATAGCTTAGCGCCACAAAAGGGTGTAAGCTTCTTGTGAAGATTGATGCACTGTTAATCTTGCAGTCAAGTATTTTATACCCATAATGCGTGGTTGTGACCGTCACCCACCCTCCCTGGAGACTAGCCTAACAGCCTTTATTGGAAAAACTTCCTAATATGAGCCAGAGAGGGCCGTGATACACCAAAGTGTGTCAAGGGGAAAGTAAGGAAACAAGCAAGGGGGAGGGGGCAGGTGCTTAAGTCCTGAGTTATATAGTGACAGTGCATGCGGAGAAGAAGGAGGAAAAACAAACAAACAAATAAACAAACAAACAAAACAAAAAAAAAACAGGGGAGAAACAGGCAGTGTAGCTGATGTATTGTGGCCTTGAGGTGGTTGTGCTCCATGCAGATTATCAAAAATAAACATATACATGTCTACTATACTGTACTGAAAAACAAAAACAAAAGAGAAGTCTATACTGAACACCAAAAATGTGAGAGTCTTGGTGGAGGGGGAAAGCCCGATTGTAGAGAAGAGTTGCCAGCGCGGTGTGGTAGGTTTGAGAAGCAAGTGGGCCCCTTTGGAGTGATCCCATCGGTTCTTTGCGATGCGTCATGGAGCTGAAGTATCGAACGTGCATGCGTGTATTTGAACCCTCCCAATGTGTTTATGAAAACCATCACCAGGGACCAGGGCCAGCCATGCGGGGGAAGGGGGGCGGTATGGCACCCCAAGACCACAGGAGCGCCCAGACCCCAAGACCAGGGAGCCGCAGAGGCCGCAGGACACCACGCAGGCCCAAGGACCCGGGGCAGCAATGGCCGGCACCCCCAGAGAGCCAGAGGCACACCCCAGACAGGCGGGGCAGGAGGGCCCGCCCACCCACCACCCGACGCCCCCCAATCCATCAGTGGATTGGGGGGCTAATAATCGTCATTATTAAAACAAAATGTCATTCTGAAATGTCATATATTAAACTGTAAACGGGAAAACATAAGCTCAAAATATAAAAGTTAGGTAACATAACTTTTGAAACTTTTATCAATGTATTTTTAGTGAATCTGATTTGACTGCTAAATGCTCCACTGATTTCTTGAACACAAATGTACATTTACAGCAGGGTCATGTCACAGCTGACCTCTGGATCTTCTTCACACTGAATATATTGTTTTGCCATTCTACCTTTTGTATCATTTGTAATTCATTTTGGATTTTTTTTTACATCATCTTTTCATAATAAAGAGATAAAAAGCCAAAAGTACATGTTTGATATTTTATTTCCAAGAGTCCTCATGCTGATGAACATTTTAACAATATTCATATATAGTTTTTCATAGTTTCATATTATAGTTTTTTTTTGTCAGTGAGATACAGCTTTACACTACATTAGATAGATAGATAGATAGATAGATAGATAGATAGATAGATAGATAGATAGCCTCCTGACCGCGTCCTCTACAGATACATTTATATCTTCTCATGTGGTTTGTGTCTAAGAAGCTGAAATCATCACCAGCATCTGTCGAGTCTAAAATAAAACACAGAACTACATATGCTGAGAAACCTTTCAGCTCTTCAAAAGGCTGTCTGTGGTTTTGAACCTTGTTATGTGTGAGAAAGTCTCACAGCTGCTGCAAGTGTCAACATGTGATGAAGAGGAGTTGAACATGACTTCAAGTGTCAACATGTGATGAAGAGGAGTTGAACATGACTTCTTAAACAGAGGAGGTAAAAACAGATGGAAATACAATGTTAAACAATCTCAGTGATCGCAAAGCATGATGGGAGCTTCTCTGCTTATGTTTGTGCAACTGTAACTCTGAGTTTCCCACAGTGCAGCAGTCCCACCAGCAGCAGCAGCAGAGGCACCATCACTATGGTGAACACCGTCCTTAAGACGAGGACGACATGTATGAAGAGGTCTGAACAGGGACACATGTCTCTGTGATGAGCTGCAGAGACAAGAGAACATATCTGCTGTGACATCATGACAGTATTAACAGTATGTAACAGGTTGTCTCTGAGAGCTGCTGGAGCACAAGTTGAACACTGACATTTTAAACAGTGTCATGTCTCACCTCTGACAGCCATCCAGCTCTCTGGTGATCCTCCAGCTCCAGAGATGTGACACTTGTAGAGTCCTTCATCAGACTTGGAAACACTGTGGATGGTCATCTCTCCTGTAGAGCTGCTCCTGATGAGGACGCCATCTTTGTAGAAACCAGCTGTCAGGTTTGAGGAAGTCATCTTCTTCCTGCAGGTCAGAGTCACGTTGTTGCCTTCTTCCACAGGGAGGACAGGACTCTCCAGGATCACTGAACCAGCTGAACAACAAAGGTTTGCCTTTGACTTTAAGTTATTAACATGTGCAAGCCATTGCTGTTTTTACAGAGCTTCCTGCACACATCTTTTACATACGTACATTTGCTCATGTTTGTGTCTGAGAGTCTAAATCTAAACACAAAACCATCATAAACTGAAAACTCTGACAACTGGCCTCTTAAAAATAGTTCAAGCATCAGTGCCTCTGTGGTTTTAAATCTTCTTTTGTGTGTGAGAAAGTCTGACAGCCGCTGCTATTAGCATACACCATAGTCCCAACATAGTCCGAGCAGCAGCAGCAGCAGCAGCAGCAGCAGCAGCAGCAGAGCCACCATTAGAACAGTCAAAACAGGTATTTAGAGGAGGGGAAGTGCTTCAACACAAGAGAGTATATCCTCTGTAACACATGACAGTATTAACAGACAGACAGTAACAGTACGTTAATATGTAGCAGGCTGTCTGCGACGGCTTGCTTTAGCTTTACTCTGGCACAAATTAAAAAATCTGTTGGGTTTGTGTTCTGCTCTTTAAAGAACCATCAGCAGATCATATAATATAACCAATAAATAGCACTGCAGAAAAATATTCTAATTTTAGCTACTTTAATTTTAAACAGTGTCATGTCTCACCTCTGACAGCCATCCAGCTCTCTGGTGATCCTCCAGCTCCAGAGATGTGACACTTGTAGAGTCCTTCATCAGACTTGGAAACACTGTGGATGGTCATCTCTCCTGTAGAGCTGCTCCTGATGAGGACGCCATCTTTATAGAAATCAGCTGAGGGGTTGGTGGACACCGTCTTGTCTCTGCAGCTCAGAGTCACGTTGTCTCCCTCCATCACAGGAAGAGCAGGACTCTCCAGGATCACTGAACCAGCTGAACAACAAAAGTTTTATAGGTTAGTTTCTGAATGTGATGAAATACTATATTTGCTGACTTTGTGGGACTTGGTGATATTAATCTCTCCTCTGGGTTCAACATGTTTTCTTTTTTTCCCCGAAAATAATGTTATGGATTTGAAGCAAATACTTCTCACAAAACTTACCAGTGATGACAGAGATGTTGACACTGTTGCTCCTCTCTCCTCCTTCAGCCTCACACCAGTATTCTCCGCTGTCTTCTTGATAGGCTCTTTCAATGGTACAGGAGGACCCTGATGGCGTCCTCTTATCACATACTGGATCAGATTCCACATTATTCCTGATCACTCTCAGTTTGGTCGAGCCATCAGAGCCCTCACAGTCAAAGGTGACAGCGTCAGATTTAAAGTGCTGCAGTCTGTCTGGAGTGATACGAAGAAAAGCTGCATCTGAAACCAAGAAAGAAATTATAGTGTCGCTAAAGAAACATTCAGAACTGGATAAATATGATGTTTATGTTAAAACAGAATTGCCAGAATTACTGTGACAGATTAAATTTGGGCTTTTTGCAAGATATGTTCTGGTGTTCACCGGCAAAGTGTGCATTCATGTTAAACTGAACAAAATAAGAGGTCAGTATTCAACCTTGGTTCTTTAAATGGAAAGAATGATGAACAAAATGCTCAGGGGGTCTTTAGAATTTAGTTTTTGTCACTCACCACTTTTCTGAGCATAACTGTTGAGCAGAGTGAATTCAAGCATCACTGGATAAAGAAAGAAGCTAAGTTAAATATCAGACATACTGTAGATGGTTTGATATACAGGATGGAAAACTTAGTAAAAGAAATAAGAAAACCTGAGACACAGTACTCACACAGTCTGAAGCAGAGAGCTGTGACCTCCATGGTGTCTTGCTGCTGACTGACTGAGCATCAGACTGAAATACAGCTGAAGTACGTAGGCGACAACTTCCTCTTCCTGTTCAGTTTATTTCGGAGGTTGATGCAAGAAGTGGAGCCAGAGTCACACTGGGTCAACATACAGTTTGTCAGTCTTGAGTTTTAAGCACAAGAGGGTCGACCATCTGCCACTCTGGTTGGCTCAGGTACATAGCTGGTTTAAATGGGACGTAAAACTGTTTAAAACTGTAGCTGCTGGTTGTGAACATTAATCACTGTTCTAAATTGAGTCAACAAAAGCTGGTCATAGATCTCAGTGAATATCAGTGAATTATATGTTGAAGGAAGATTCAAGTATAGAAATCATGGTGACCAGGTAGAATGACCCAAGACTTGGAAAAACATGCCCCAAAGTCGTGTTTTTAGATAAGTATTATTATTCTGCTTTTGTCTAAAAAATGTTTGAATATGTTTAATAAAACATTCCCAAAACATCATGTGAGCTCCATCAGCAGCTGCTGACAGGTTCAAACTGCTCTGCAGCTCCAAGACATTTCAGCTGAGATGCGAGTCACTTCACAGCTTAGGAAAGTTAATAAAAAGTTAATTAAAACTAAGACCTTATGCTGGTGCAGCGGGTCCTGGGTTCCTCCTGGTGCAGCGGGCCCTGGGTTCCTCCTGGTGCAGTGGGCCCTGGGTTCCTCCTGGTGCAGCGGGCCCTGGATTCGTCCTGGTGCAGCAGGCCCTGGATTCGTCATTCCTGCTGCACCAGGAGGAACCCAGGGCCCGCTGCACCAGGAGGAACCCAGGGCCCGCTGCACCAGGCGGAACCCAGGGCCCGCTGCACCAGGAGGAACCCAGGGCTCGCTGCACCAGGAGGAACCCAGGGCCTGGCTATCTGGGTTCCTCCTGGTGCAGCTGTCCCTTGGTTCCTCCTGGTGCAGCGGGCCCTGGGTTCCTCCTGGTGCAGCAGGANAGGACAATGCCCAGCCTCATGTGTCCAGAGTGTGTAGGCAGTTCCTGCATGATGAAGGCATTGATGCCATTGACTGGCCCTCTCGTTCCCCTGACCTAAATCCAACTGAGCACCTATGGGTAGTGATGGCCAAATGAAGCCTCATGAACCATTTTCTTTATTTTCTCACTCCACCAGATAGCACTCTTGGTTTTATTTATTTATTGCCTTTATTTAACCAGGTCGGTCCTGTTGAGACACAATGATCTCTTTTTCAAGGGAAGCCTGGCCAAGACAGCAGCATAGAAAAGTTGCAACAATTATAAGACACACAGAAATCACACAGCAACAGAGAAAAAATACATTACAGAATAGAAGCAACAGGACTAGAACTCCGGATTCACATTAAAACAAGAACAAGTGCGGTATGAAGCTGCTCCAATTTCTCTCACACGAGTTTTCAAAGATCCAAGGTTGATGAGCTCCTTTAACTTTAGAGTTTTCTGCAGTGCATTCCAAGCAGCAGGTGCAGCATACTTAAAGCAGTGCTTACCAAATTCAGAATTAACTTTGGGCACGTTTAATACATAAA
>NC_065522.1:34415172-34417367 GCF_006386435.1 Epinephelus moara | reverse complement strand
GGCCTGCAGATTTAGAAATGTCGAGAGAGAGAAGAGCTCTATGGACCTCTTCCACTGAGAACAACCTAAAAACAAAGGAAGGTTGACCAGCAGAGATATGGCCTAGAGACATGTTACCAACATCTAGGGCAGAAGACACAAGATCAAGGGCAGGCAGGTTTTAAGATAAAGGCTGAATGAGTGGCAGTGAAATGTGCTTGAAGACAGTGGTTCATGAGGCCTCATGAACCACTGGGTTCATGAGGTCAGGTATATATATATATATATATATATATATATATATATATATATGTATATATATATATATATATATATATATGTATAATGATAATAATAGAATATTTTTCAGATTAATAGCATAATTTAAAAATAAAGTAAAAGTTTTAACATGAAGAACCACTGAAAAACCTTTTCCCTGAAACTTAACACTGTTGTCACTGTTTTCTGTTTGCTGTTCATTTTCAGCACTCCATGATGCTCTTCCACACAGACGAAAGGCCCCTTAAATCTCATCTCAGACCCCTCAGTGTTCTGGTTTTCCATCTCCTCCTAACACACTCCTGTAGAGGTAACTCACACACAAATACATCGAATCTGTGCAGGACTGGCTCATCTCGAACGAACCTATTGTCTACTGGCAGGTGGGGGCCGTACACACTACTGAGTCACATGATGTGTTGATGTGATAACATTCACACATGTTGAATAAGCCAGTGATTTGATTTGTTTTGATTTTCAATGTGTTTTTGAATCCAGCCCTCAGTGGGTTGATTATTTTGGTTTCCACTGTTTCTCACCGTGGTCAGTTGGCCTGCCCTGCAGGAGTGCTGTGTTGTGTTCGTTGGCAACTCGTTCAGAGATGTTTTGACGTTTTTGAAATGCATTAGCAGCATTTTATTACATTTTCAAAAGTGGGTTCCGTGCACAATAAGTGTATGGAAAAATCCAGCTAGCTGTTATCCTCCGATACCCTGAATGAGTTTTGTGGAATAAAAACCTACACTGGACTTCTTGTCGGCATGAGGGTCAGTAAGTACTGTCTGTATTTTCATTCTAAAGTGGCCATTTCCTTTAATATGGTCTGAATAGTGAGTTTGTTGCTGATGAATGTTGCAACAGTGAGACACATTTACACTTATATTTATCCCTTTATAACCGCACTGAGCTGCTGATAAAACAAAGTAAGTAAAGGTCAGGAGCTTATCAGTGATTTAAGGACTTTGGCCACGCAGTCAGGTGAGTTGACTGAGACACACAACATTCAGCAGGTATGTGGTCTTTGTTTCACATTTAATCTAAAAAAAATTAGAAACTTTCAGTACAAAAAGTGTCTGCATGCTGAGTTATGATCTCTCTCAACCACAACTTTCAATCAGAACAGTCTTTTCTAATCAAGTCATCTGTTTGTTTTAACACCAAACTGTGACAGAGAGTCTGTACTGTGATGAATGTACCGAACACCCTGGACTTTGTAACATAGAAAAGGCTGAAGTGTAACTAAATGATTAAACAAGCTTTAAGCTTCAAAACACCTTTTAATTCACTATGGGATGTTTAAAAGTGTTAAGCTACAACAATGAAATGTGTTTTACTGAACGAAGCGCAGACAGGCTCACACAAGAGTAACAGAAGTGAAAGTACGATGTCATGACTCTGTCAATATTTGTTAAAGAGTTGTCACCACAGAGAATTAAGGAAAAGTGAATGTGTTCTCACAGGTGTTGAGTTTGTGGGAACCAAACAGAGGATATAATATAATATATATGTGAATATAATATGTGTAACTTACAAGAAGAGCACAGCAGATGGCAGTAGAGATTGTTTTATTTGTTGAACCACTGAAAAGCCTTTTCCCCTGTAACTTAATACCATCGTCACTGTTTGCTGTTCATTTTCAGCACTCCATGATGCTCTTCCACGCAGACAAAAGGCCCCTTAAATCTCATCTCAGACCCCTCAGTGTTCTGGTTTTCCATCTCCTCCTAACACACTCCTGTAGAGGTAACTCACACACAGATACGTCCTCATAGGTCACTATTATGGCACTGATAAGTCAAAACTATGGGGTGACCACCAGAACTGCATGTTTCCTGTCTGCCTTCAATCAATGAAGGCTAAAGTGCTGACAAGAAAGAGTCCCAGTTATGTTTTAATACAGACGTCACTGCTGTGTGAAGACAATATTCTGTGTTACT
>NC_065522.1:34408095-34414702 GCF_006386435.1 Epinephelus moara | reverse complement strand
GGTGAGGGAAAGCTCCTCTCTGCTGGACCTACAGAGACAGTCAGAGGTCCTGATGACCTCTATACTGTCAGCAGCAGAGTGACTGTGGAGAAGAGACACAGCAACAGCTTCACCTGTAGAGTCCAACAGAGGAACATCAACCAGACCAGAGAGACACACATCCAGGTTCCAGGTAACATGATTTTTAAACTGTATAATGCAATAACTGTATTTGTTCACATAGCAGAGGTGCTTTTTTAAATAAATGACATATTATTCTGTGTTCTTGTTTTTGTTTCAGATGATTTCTTTCAGGTCCAGTCCACTCACTCCTCTGTCACAACTGGCTTGGCTGTTAGTTTAGCTGTGTGTGTCCTGATTATTCTGTTACTTCTCTTTGTTGCGTGGAAATGGAGACAAAGCATAATCAGTAAGTCACAAATTAGCAGTGCTTCATGACTGTCAAGTGATATTAAAAGTGTAGTTATCAAAATACCAGCACTTTGGATCATGGAATGAAAAAGAAATGTTGTGGTATATCCACATTTTTTTCCAATCAGTCAGATTGTCAGGTGTTTTATTTTTATTACCTATTTGATACATCATTTCAGCCTCAAATGATTCTTCACTGTGTTTCCCCAAAATGGAAGTAAATAAGAAAGTGTCTTGTGATTTAAGTTTCCTGCCTTTGTTGTTTTTACACAGAGACCAAGAGAGGCCACAGTGAGGAAGAAACAGAGGCTTTAAAGGGAAAAGGGAAGGAAGAGAGCAAATACGTAAGTAAAGATAAAGAACATTACTTTAGTAAAGGAGGAGGAAAAACAAGAGTAGGAAAAGTAAAGTTTGTTCCGACCAAGAAGGAAAGAAAACAAATGACATTAAAAAATCAGGATCAATTGCAGTTACATTCAAGTGCTGTACACATCAAAAATCACATCCCACATCATGTCTCTGTTCCTCTCTCATCTCTCTGACATTCAGGAGGAGCAGCAGAGGAGGGAGGAGGCAGAGAGGGAAGTTCAGACCCTGAAAGAGGAGCTGCACACCAAGAAGACTGAGGTTTATCTTTTTATTTAACACACTGATTTCAGTTTGACGTCACATCCTTTATGTCATCTGTAGTGTAGACACGATCAAACTTAAAGTATTTTAAAGAGATCAGTTTGCACAACAAAGTAATTCCAAGACGAGATCCAAAAGGACCCGACCAAGTCCAGACTGAGCCTAATGCTGTGTCTCAAATCGCGTACTTCGGTCAAAAAGTTGAGTGTGGAACTATGGACACTTCTCGCACTCAATGGTCGCCGTCTTGGCTACGTAGCGGAAGGGGAGGAACCACTTTTCAAACTGGAAATGGCTGTCGAGGACTGCGCGACTGTGAACGTTGTTGCATTGTACAAATACATGCGTTTTTTGCACTAAGCACCACTATACTGTTGTCAGGTGTAAGCCAGCAGTATGTTTGTTGGGTTCATTTAGCAGTCTGTAATGATTTGGTACCGCGAACGATAACGGGAATGCTAATGCTAGTTTGCTAACTAGTTCATTTCCAGTCGTCATTTCCAGTGAGTGAACAACAGCCGTGTTTGGTTTGAGACAACACTACCCTGTCGAACTTTGCACACTACACCAATGAGAACACAGTGCACATAGTGTACTATATAGAAGTGTACTAAAGGAAGTATGTGATTTGAGACACAGCATACATTTATTATGTCCTTTTGCACATCAAAACCAAACTAAAAACAAACAGCACATTTAAAAATGTGACCAGAAGATAATGCTGATTAATTCCTGTTCATCACTTTACTTTACTTTTCTTGTAGTATAAATACACTATACTAAATATTCATGATTCTCTTTCTCCTCACAGTATGAAAGTAAACTAGCTGAAGTCCAGCAACAACTGCAGAGCCTGGAGGAGGAGCTGGAGACCAAGACCAGGGAGGTTTGTCACTTTAAATTAATCTCTCACCTTCTCTTAAACATCCTTGTCTTCCATGTTTCCAAAGGCAGCTGTTTCCTAATATAGTGTTCTTGAGGGAAATGTGTAAAGCTCTTAGAAATCAATTTGGACCTCTAAAATGATTTGCTACAACAAAATGGGCTCCAGTTCTCAAGTTTGATTCTGATTTATGTCTCAGTGTGTTGTATATTTAGTGACATGGTTTCATAACAGAACATGTCCCTCTTTCTCCTTTGCACCAGTTGGAGGAAAACAAAGCTGCTCAGTCTGTGTCTTGGGTAAGTATTTAAGGTATAGATTTTAAATGTAATAATACAGTGTGAGGTGTCCTGTAGAAAGTTCATCAATCAGCATAGCAAAGTAATTCCATTACTTAAATATAACCATTATTTTGAGTATCAGGATGCCTCGTTATGTATTTTATTTTTTTGTTTTATACTTAAGTGTCAAATAAGAAAACTGCTGATTTATAACTTTGAACATGGTCCTAGTGTTTTTATGTCATTGTGTGTTGTTTTCACGCATATGACTTCCAGAAACATGTCTCTTATTGTGTTGTTTCCATGTCTCTCATCTCTCAGTTTAACTTGACGATAACTACTAAGCAGACACTTGAGAACGAGCAGCAGAGGAGAGAGCAAGCTGAGACAAAAGTCCAGGACCTGAAACAGAAACTGAATGACAAGATTAAAGAGGTTCATAATTTGTACGCTCCTAACCAATCATTTTTATCTATCTTTATCTGCTTGTTTGTTTTAGTATTCCCCACTTTATGATTAGTTCATTTGCATGTTTTAAATAGTCATTACAAAAAGAAAAATAATAACAAAGTTTATTTGTTTAATGTTTAGTTGTTAAGTGCTTTATACGTAACACAACAATAAAATACACAGTTAATGTTTGAATAACCAGGCAAGTATAGGGAAATGATAATAGAATAAAAAGAGGAGGAAAAGCAGATAATGAATGCACTGATTTTGGGTTCACATAGATCACTGTGATCCAATCACAAGCATGACTAAGAAAAAAAGAAAAAAATCATGTTACTGTCTAAATACATGGCACCAAATACAGGATGTTGTTTTTTGACAGTTTATTAGTACAATAGAGATAGAAATAAATATATTTTAAAGAAGTGTTTTTGTATGATCCCATCAATGTAACATTTTGCCCTATCAAAAATATTTGTCTTTCTTCGTGTCTCTGTTTGTCTCTCTCCTCTGTCGGAGCAGCTCCAGGAGGAGCAGCGGAGGAGGGAGGAGGCTGAGAATAGAGTGAAGACCCTGGAAGAGGAGCTGCAGACCAAAGAGGATGAGATCCAGATGCTCCATGTGCTCCATGCTGAACAACAAAACACCACACTGTCAGGCAAACTGAGTTTAAAGGTCAGGGAAATTATAATCTTTTATGATCAATGGAAGAGCATGTTTAAATTGATAATGTAGTCAATGTTGAGCTTATTAAACGGACAGTCAGACTTTAAAGGTTTCTTTGTATTTTCCAATGAATTTTTCTACTTTTTGATGTGTATTCATTTTTGTTGTGTATTTTTTGCTGTGTCTTAAATCACACGCCGTAATAAAATCCTGACTTGCATCGTGTCTCTGTTCATCTCTCTCTCAGTTAAAGAAGCTGAAACATAAGCAACATCTCCAGCAGCAGCAGAGCGAGGAGGAAGCTGAGAAGGAAGCTCAGACCTCGAAGGACAGTGGTGTAGCTGATGAGGTGGGTGTACGATAAGGAAGATGGTAAGTTACAAAGGAGGAGGTGGGTTTATTCTCCTACGTATTCCAGTGAATTTATGGCTGATAGTGTATACTCCAAATGCCTGCATATCTTCTCCACTAAATCACAAAGTGAATTTCCATGTCAGGAAAATACCAAACATTTATGGTGCTGCTTGCACTCGTCATTGTGCCACCTTGAAAATAGTGATATTACCTGTTAATATTATAATAATATTATTAGTCCTGGTTCAAGCCGGGGTGCGGGAGCCCTCACCCTCTCCAGGTACCCCGGCTTCCTCCCACAGTCCAAAGACATGCAGGTTGGGGGTAGGTTGACTGGTGACTAAATTGTCCATGGTTGTGAATGTGAATGTGAATGGTTGTCTGTCTCTACATGTCAGCCCTGCGATAGTCTGGTGACCTGTCCAGGGTGAACCCTGCCTCCACCCCGTGACCCTCAAGAGGATAAGCGGTTAGAATGATTATTGGTTGAAGCCCAGCAGCATCCAAAATCCAGTCAATTTGAAGTCCAAACTGAGGCCAGAACAGAGTCCTGTTTTATACCAAGACCCAAAACTAACTCTCACTCTTGCGTCACTCTCGCTATGTTGTAGTTTACTTACTTAAATAAGCCTCAATAATAAAACATGTCTGTCATCTTTTCTGTCTTCCCAGACTGAAGACAATCAAGCTGAAGTCCAGCAGCTCCAGAATGTGAATCAGAGGATGGAGAACAACCAGCAGACCCTGAACCAAAAGGTGGAGATCAACATAAAGATTAATCTCGATGTAGATATACATGGAAAATTCATGGGTGGGTGGGTTGTTGGGGTGGTCTGGGGTTGGTGGTTCTGGCGACCTGTCCAGGGTGTACCCTGCCTCACACCCAATGACAGCTGTAATAACCTCCAGCACACCCTCGACCCTGTACCAGGATTAGTGGCTCTGACAAATGAATGAATCGTTTCAGATCTGGGATATTTGACACTGCATACAATGACCTGTGAAAACCATTTCCAGATACAGAGCAGATAAAAAAATCCATTGTGTTTTAACAAGTTTTACAGCACAAAAATGTATTTTTAGTTGCAGACTACTGAAACATGTCATCAGATCAAAGGACATTTGGGTTAAAATTAATTTCTGTCTTTTAGCTGGAGAACATCCAACATTCTACTGCAGGTGACAACAATGAAGATCTGCCAGAGAACAATGATCAGGTAAGGACACAGTGCCCCAAACACGACCAGCATCACAAATATGTACACAGAAACAGAAACACATAAGGTCATTTTGTTGTTGTGTTGTCACAGGATCACAACCTGACCAGCCCAGCCAATCAGGACTCAGCCAAGAGTCACATCACTGTGGATGAGGTCGACGTGCACGGCAAACATGTTCGTCTCAGCAACAACTCTAAAGAGGTAACTGAGTGAGTCTTCTAATGGGCCTTTTAAACCAAGAAGGTGATGCTGCCATGGCCCAATAAAACCACAAAGACTTCTGGTCACACACTGTACAAACTACTGTATGTTACACTCCTGTATGTATGCTCCCTCTCCTGTCCAGTTTCCTTCATGCAGGATGTTTTTTAAGACATGTAAAATATTCATTTAATTGGTGTCTCTGGGTCTCATCCTTTCACTCCCACCCATGTTTCCCTCCTGCAGGACCAGCCAATGGGAGACTGGGAATTACATATACGAGTCAACAACAGAAAACCCATGGAATACCATTTTAAGCCCTCATTCATACTGAAGGCTGGAAACACTGTCACTGTGAGTTTTTCATGACTTTGTTGTTCATGTTTTTTGTTTCTTTGTTCTTTGTTTTTATTCAGCTCTCCACCTAACCCTGCATGAGGAGAGCTGTCATGACATTGAGTGAAATATGAAAAACAACAGTATTTTTTCTTCTGTGGTGTGTGCTGGCACTGCAATGAGCCAATCATACTCAAATTCATCTGACAGACATTTTGACTTGTGGTTTCTTTAGCAAATGCAACCAGTTCAAATGCTAACACTTATTAGCTGTTGTCAGTGTCATAGATATGGCTTAGAAGGGTCCTGGTACACCAACTAGTGTTGAGAATGCCATTATCAGCATATTGAGCATATTCAGGCAGGAAACGATGTCAAGCTCAGCTCACATCCTAGCTACATCAGCTGATCTCAAACAACCCAACTGATGGATCAGCTGATTGATGGAAGGGAGTCAGCTGATAGATCACATGATTCCTTTCTATGCAACCAATTGGTGAATCTTAATCAGGGTACCCTATTTGAACTGCTCTGGCCTGCCTACTGTTGCCGCTTCCTCTGCAACCCGCCTCCACCCCAGCTCCTCCTTTTCATGTTATGTCTGACTGTGAGGTTGGTCAAGCGGTGAAGGCAAAAGGAAGAGGACCTTAAACTGTTCAACACTCCAGTTTTTTTTATTTCCCTTTTCTTTTCCAGCAGTGGGTTATGTGCAGCAACATGTACAATGCAGATCAGCTGGCCAAAATTGAAGAAAAACTAAAACTAAAGAAAAGAAATGAAAAGAAATAAGTGAGAAAATTTACTAACTGAGAAAAACAAAACAAAAACTAACTAAAGATCACAAACCGAAAATCAACTCTGCACCGGGCTATGCTCCCTTTGAGTTTGGGCCCCTGGCAGTAACTAGTGATGTCACGCTCGAGCCAGTTTGCTCGACACAGTGTCGATCTTTTGAAGTGCAAGTGTTCCGATGCAGTGTTTCAATCCCTGCTTCGGCACGCCTACAATCATGTGACTATCGGGAGCGAGGCCTCGTTACAGGCAGTCCCAATGGTCTTCCACTTAGATGCAGTTCTGACACACAGCCAGCAGATGTCACTCTTCTGACTGTATGAAATGCTTCGAAGCAGTGTGTCATTCTTGAAGCAGGTGTGTCAAAGTGGTTCAATGCTTCA
>NC_065522.1:34405576-34407995 GCF_006386435.1 Epinephelus moara | reverse complement strand
CAAAAGAGTAAAAATGTTCTTAAACTGCTCAAAATCAACACTTGCACAAATATCTCCCAGTAGCTCAGTCCATAGGGACTTGGGTTGGGAACCGGAGGGTCGCCTGTTCGAGTCCCCGTCCGGACCAAAATATGGAGCATGGACTGGTGGCTGGAGAGGGGCCAGTTCACCTCCTGGGCACTGCCAAGGTGCCCTTGAGCAAGGCACCAAACCCCCCAACCGCTCGGGGCTCCTGACCAAAGGGCAGCCCCCTCACTCTGACATCTCTCCACTTTGTGCATGTATAGGTCCTGTTTTCTGACATCTCTCCACTTTGTGCATGTATAGGTCCTGTTTGTAATTGACAAGCAAGAGTGAAAACATTGAATTTCCCCTCAGGGGGATTAATAAAGTAAATAAACTTAAACTTAACTCGCCCTCATCCTTACTACACTTGGCACATTCCGCCAGGAACTTGACTATAAAAGGAATCCAAATGGGCGGGGACTGGTTTGGCAGTTCCTGAGTCCAAACCAGAGGTTGGCCAAGTGCAGTCTAGAGGAGAGGTGAGAAACACAAAAGAATTGGTCAAATAAAAAGATTTAAAACCACAATATTGTCAGACTTTTCTTCCTGACTTCATGTAAATGTGCCTGTGACACTGAAGCACCTAAAACAACGACACACCTACAACTACCACATTTCAGCCTTAATCGTGCTAATTACCAACCCCAGACACCTGCCGGCTAGATGGTGTGTGAAAGTGCCTGGAGGTGGACAAGCATTGTGTGTGTTTCTCTTTTACCTTCAGAGGTCACGGGGCATCCCTGTGACACTGACTTATCAATGTGATTTCTGTTTGTCATTGATGCTGCTCTGTTCTGTTCACGGAGGTCTTTGCTACTGCTCTCCCTGCCTTAGGCTTTCCATGTAGGCACAAGGAAGGGCAGAGAGGCTCCATTACAGAGCCATACCGCCAAATATAATATTGCAAATAGAAATTAAGTTTTCTTTGACTGAAATGTTCCTGACTGAACTTTTCATTGTTATGTGGTATTGGGAGAGGTCAGCCAACCTAACGTTAGTTTAAAGAGTGAGAGAGTCCACATTAGGAGGTGGATGGGTCAAACACAAGACGTTCTCCCAGGAGAGTCGAGTCGTGTTATTTTAAGTTTGTGATGTATATCATGTGGAGTACATCATTCGTTACTTATACACCATGTAACATTTTTGTATTAAGCCAGCCCGTGCTGGTTTTTTTTAACTAACCTCATAGTCTTGGCACCTAAACCAAATGAAAGTGAAAATGAAACCATACAACGCTGCTCCTAATGCTAACGGACACTTATTGTGATAACGACGTTCTGAACATACTGTTGGGAGTAGCAAGACCCTTCTGAGCCTTATCTATGATACTGTTAAGCACTAATAACAGCCATTTAATGGAGTGATAACACTGAGTGAAATGGTGGTAAATGTTTACTTGTATGGTAAATTTGTGACGTTTTTCAGATCTGGGCTCATGGTCAAGGTGTCTGGTTTGAGGGCTCTACTGACCTGGTGTGGTCGAGCCAGAAAGCCTGGGGCACTGGAGAGCAACTGCTGGTCACCGTCTACAGCAACACTGGAGAGGTCTGACATCACATCACATCACATATGTTGACTAACACATTATATGACCAACAGTATGTGGCCACACACCTGTCCACATACGTTAGTGTATGTTTGATCTAGGTCTGTTTTTCTGGGGTTGGTCAAGGCCCCTTTGTTCAGTTGGAGGGAAATCTTAATGCCACAGCAAACAACACTGTAGATTGTAGTGTTCTTCCAACTTTTGTGAGATTCAATGCATCAGCCTGTGGCTTCTTGACTTCTATTGCCAGGTTGTTTTCTCTTTCTCAGGTGGAGGCAAACAAAATGCTGGAGCTTGGGAGCTCTCAGACGTACCAGGAGATTATCTGCATGACTAGTCAGGACTCAGCAACGGGACCCATCACTGTGGATGAGGTTGAACTGAAGGGCGAATATGTTCGTCTCAGCAACACGTCCGATAAGGTAATGTTGTTTATGTGCAGCTAGACACTGTGTGAGTTCTATATTAGCATGTACAGTAAGCTGTGTAGCTGCACAATAACCAAGTGTACACAGGAATACTCCAATGGGTCATTCAAACCCAGATAGTGATGCTGCCAGGACTCAAGCACAATGCTTCTAACATGCTGAGTCACACACTGTACAAACTACTGTACAGTGGTGGAAAAAAGTTTTCGGACACCCCATGCATTTGTGAAATATTGCATTAAGAATCACTCTTAGGTCTTCAAGTGCAATTTCTTTTAGTACAGTCACAGCCAAAATACTAAATAAATCCTAAAAAAGCCATTAAAAACTTAAAATTGATTGGTTCCATAAAAATACATGAGAAATTTTGAGTATTGGG
>NC_065522.1:34376528-34404774 GCF_006386435.1 Epinephelus moara | reverse complement strand
ATTTGTTGACTTTGATACCGACAATGTTGAGAACTGACATATTGAAACTGTCAAGAATTTAGTTTTGTTAGTTTTTCTTGTAAACAATAAACAAAAAAATATAATTTGTATTTGTTTGTATCTGTCTAATGCAGCCACGCCTTTTGAACCACAAAAAAAGATTTTTCCAAAAATATTTCATGATAATATTTGAGATTGTGTAAAATTTTAAGGGTGTCCGAAAACTTTTTTCCACCACTGTATGTTACACGTAGATGTTTTGTGGAAATGACCCATATAGAACATGAAATAAGTATCTCTTTGTCTCATCCTTTCTCTCCTGCTCCATGTTCCTTTGGCAGGCCCAAGAATTGAAGGACTGGGAATTGCACATACAGGTCAACAACAGAAAACCCATCGTGTACAAATTTTCCTCCTCATTCATACTCGTGGCTGGAAACACTGTCACTGTGAGTTTTTTTTAATTATTATTATTGTGTTTGTTTATCTTTTTTTCTCTTTGTTTCTTTATGTCCTTTATTATTTGTTCAACTCTTCGCTGAATCTTTTATGAAAACAGCTGTGACTGAAACTCAGATTCAAACATCACCAAATGTGACTGAAATAAGAAAAGACAAGGTCCATTATATTTTTATTTTATGATGTGTTTTGGCACTGCAGTGATCCAATCATAGTCCAACCTGAAACCCTGTGACATTGCTTCTTTTCAGATCTGGTCTTCAGATCATCCTGCCAGAAACGATCCTCCCACTGACCTGGTGTGGCAGAACCAGAAGTCCTGGGGCACTGGAGAACAACTGCTGGTCACCGTCTACAACAACACTGGAGAGGTCTGACATCACCTTACATCACACACATGAACATATACTGTACACTATATGGCCAAAGGTATGTGGACACACACGTCTGCCCGCAATAAAATATTCCACTTTTAACATTCATGAAACATTCTATAGCTGACTGGGAAACAGATGGGAGATGATTATTTTTATTAAGATGTGATCAGAGCTGATAATAAGTACACACATATCATTCCAATCCACTTTGACAGAAGAGATGCTGAGTCATACACCAAAGACCTGCAGCAGTAAAAACGACTCCAATAGCCCTGGTAGCATAATTTAAATCTGGTCTGATTAGGGTCCCAGGTCTGACCCCTGAGGTTCTCCAAGGCTGGCTGTGAGCCAGGACTTGTCACCAACATTAGCTGCCGACCTCAGGAATGCTTTTGTGTCTGAATGGGAGCAAATCCCTGCAGCAGGTTCAACAGGTCCTCGTCGAAAGACTGAGACCAGAAGAGTTAAGGCTGTCAGAGCAGAATAATAAATAATGTTCCTTTGTCCATAAACTTTGTTCTGTCGTCCACATACATTTGTCCATAAATTGCAAATATTAGCTCAGCTGTTTTACAGTTTTTCTTCTCTTTCAGTTGCAGCACAACAATAACAACTGTTTAATTTCCTATCATTTACAGGAAATGGCCACAACATTGAAAACTCCAAATATCTCTGATGGATAACCCAGAAAACTTGAAAACACCAAGTCATCTTCCAGCTTTTATCTCCGTGAAGACATCATGTAGTGGGAAAATGCTGCTCTGGAAAAGACTAACATGCTTTACGTCGTAGAGCTGCTTGAGTCTGACAGTAACACAACTCAGTTCCTGATATGGACATGGGTTAAAGGTGTCTTCTTTGAATAAGTTGTTTACTTCACATGCTACCACTCCTCTTGTTTTATTCTTGGCTCAGAGCCAAAGATGATACTCATGTAAAAAATGGTGATGCATGAACTAAAGGTGTCTGTGAAAGTTTAGGGTGGATATATACGGAAAAAAACAGACCACAAGAAGACTGATACACACTTTCAGCTAGAAAATTTCTTGTTGATTTGTTCACTTTCAAGTATGAATAAAAAGACCACAAACAGCTCCAAATCAGCGTTGGAGAGGGGTGGGTCTGGCCGGTCTGGTCTGTGGGAGCTGTCCTGGCTGCTGCTCAATCGTGCAGGTCCCCCTCCGTGAGAATTTGTGAATCCTAGGATGGCGAAGGATCGGCCTGCATTACTCTGCCTCTGATTGGCTTACCCTGACATTCCTACCATGAACTTCACTCCTCTTGCTTCAACCTAACCAATTCACCCTATATCATCTTGTTGTCATCAACAGATAAAAAGCCAAAAAAATCATGTTTGATTTTGTATTTTATTTATTTTTATTTCAAAGTCATGATACTGATGAACATTTAAAGAATATTTGCTTAAAGAAATATCAACTTTCAAAAATGTTTTTATTTTGTTTGTTCAAGAAATCATTTTGTATTTACAGAGTCATATTTGTACTTTGGGGAAAAAAAAGAGTAATGTCACATATTCTTTTCTTATGCTATTCACTGACTTCTTTCTTCAATGGAGTTTACCAAAAATAAACAGGTGATTTTTTTATTTGTCTTTGTAGAGTCAAGTCTTTGGCTGCAGTTTGCCTCTTTGTCTGGTGTCCCTTTAAATTATTATTTTTTTTGTAATCCTGCAGAAGCAGCTGCAGCAGTCTGCGAACAACTCAGCAACACACACATTTCTTTTCTTGTGTTATTTTGTTGTGCTAAATCCAGCACGTGTTTAATCTGTATGAAGGATCTGATAATATCTCAGGTGAAATATATAAAATCATTTTTAACCTGGAAAATGTTTTTTTTTCTTGTGAGACAGATTTTACATGTGAAACATGTGTAACTAAACTACACCTGTTTAGATAGATAGACAGACAGACAGACAGATAGATAGATAACCACCTCCTCTACACACATATTTACATGTTCTTGTGTGGTTTGTGTCTAAGAAGCTGAAATTATCAGCAGCATCTGCCAAGTCTAAAATAAAACACAGAACTACATATGCTGAGAAACCTTTCAGCTCTTCAAAAGACTGTCTGTGGTTTTGAACCTTGTTCTGTGTGAGAAAGTCTCACAGCTGCTGCAGGTATCAACATGTGATGAAGAGGAGTTTGACACCTCACAGTTAAACATGACTTCTTAAACAGAGGTGGTAAAAACAGATGGAAATACAATGTTAAACAATCTCAGTGATCACTTTTTAAAGATTGTTTTCTGTTCTGCCAGGTTTTCCAGACCCAAAGCATGATGGGAGGTTCTCTGCTTCATTACCTTGACATGTTACCTTTATACATGAGTATCAGTTATGTTTGTGCAACTGTAACTCTGAGTTTCCCACAGTGCAGCAGTCCCACCAGCAGCAGCAGCAGAGGCACCATCACTATGGTGAACACCGTCCTTAAGACGAGGACGACATGTATGAAGAGGTCTGAGGAGGGACAAGTCTCTCTGTGATGAGCTGCAGAGACAAGAGAACCATACCTCAAGTTTTGGATTTGAAAATAAGGGAAATTTTCCGGCGCCCGCGGCGAGCCGTCCCACCACCCCAACCAAGCTCCAGTATCCCTTACATTTTAAGACAGGTGTACACAGAAGTGGTCCTAGCTATTTTTACGCCCTGGCCGCACCATCCCTCAGCGCCCCCCCAGTCCCTAAAGTGCGGTGAGGTTTGTGGACCGTTACCTGCCACAAAAACAGAAATGTGAACGGCTCGTTTCTCCTCTGACGCCACATACCTGTGTGCCGCCACGGCTCGGTTGTCCAGGTACTACTGGGCAGTCATGACACCAACAAAAGAGGAAATTACTGGACCTGGAGTCGGACTTCTCTGTAACGGTAACGGTAAGCCGTTATCTTGCGCCGCAGAGGACTATGATCCTCCGCCGTATTCCTGTCTGTGACCCCGTTCATCCCACAGCCACCAGGATTGGCCTTTCCTTTCTGCTGCTGGTTGAAACGTGATAATAGGGGTGCCCCAGCGCCCACTCCACTAACTTGACGTGGAAATGAGCGGTAGTCTAGAAAACTGGTGAGTTTTTTTTTTTTTTTTTTTGGAGGGCCCTCACATAGATTGCGCCCTGGGCGATCACCCACATTGCCCATAGCAAAACCCGCCACCCAGGCTACTGCGGGTGGCAGTTGTCGTGAGGCTAGTGACAGAGTTCAGTTTGGAGAGGCAGAGAAATGTTTTTTTTGTTTTTTTTTTAATTATATTATAATTCGGGAGATTTACGGGAAAATACTAATACGGGAGGACAGCGGGAAAGAGGGGTAAAATACGGTAGTTTCCCAGCCAAAACAGGAGACTTGACAGGTATGAAGAGAACATATCTACTGTAACATCATGACAGTATGAACAGTATGTAACAGGTTGTCTCTGAGAGCTACTGGAACACAAGTTGAACACTGCAGATATTTGTATTTTAAATAGTCTCACCTCTGACAGCCATCCAGCTCTCTGGTGATCCTCCAGCTCCAGAGATGTGACACTTGTAGAGTCCTTCATCAGACTTGGAAACACTGTGGATGGTCATCTCTCCTGTAGAGCTGCTCCTGATGAGGACGCCATCTTTGTAGAAATCAGCTGTCAGCTGTAAAGAAGACATCTTCTTCCTGCAGGTCAGAGTCACGTTGTTGCCTTCTTCCACAGGGAGGACAGGACTCTCCAGGATCACTGAACCATCTGAACAACAAAGGTTTGCCTTTAACTTTAAGTTATTGACATGTGCTAACCATTGCTGTTTCTACAGAGCCTCCTGCTCACCTCTTTCATATATACACATTTTCTCATTTGTGTCTGAGAGGCTCAAATTATCACCGGCATCTGCCGAGTCTAAACTAAACACAAAACCAGCATACAGTGAGAACTCTGACAACTGGCCCATTAAAAATAGTTTACGCATCAGTGCCTCTGTGGTTTTAACCTCTTTCTGTGTGAGAAAGTTACTGCAAGTATGAACATAGAGAGGTTGGACTCCTGACACCGTCTCCCCACCTGAAGCAGCAGCACAGCATTAAGCATTAAATTAGTAAAAACAGTCACTGAGAGGAGAAGACCCATGACAGTATTAACAGTATGTTACAGGCTGTCAGTGACGCCATGATTTAGCTTCACTCTGGCTCAAATTAAAAAACTGTTGGGTTTGTGTTCTGCTCTTCAAAGAACCATCAGTAGATCATATAGTAAGAAAACATCAATTAATAACACTGCAGACAGATAATTTGATTCTAGTTACTTTCAGTATTAACAGTGTCATGTCTCACCTCCGACAGCCATCCAGCTCTCTGGTGATCCTCCAGCTCCAGAGATGTGACACTTGTAGAGTCCTTCATCAGACTTGGAAACACTGTGGATGGTCATCTCTCCTGTAGAGCTGCTCCTGATGAGGAGGCCATCTTTATAGAAACCAGCTGTCAGGTTAGAGGAAGTTTTCTTCTTCCTGCAGGTCAGAGTCACGCCGTTGCCTTCTTCCACAGGGAGGACAGGACTCTCCAGGATCACTGAACCAGCTGAATCTGATGAAATACACTTGTTTCTTCACTTTTAGGGGTGATATCAGTCTCTCCTCTGAGCTCAACATGATTTCATTTTAGTTCAGAAGATAATGTCATATAAAGCAAATACTTCTCGCAAAATCTTTTCCTTACCAGTGACAGAGATGTTGACACTGTTGCTTCTCTCTCCTCCTTCAGTCTCACACCAGTATTCTCCACTGTCGGCTGGAGAAGCTCTCTGAATGGTGCAGGAGGACCCTGTTGGCGTCCTCTCAACTTTACAATCCGCACCATACTCCACAGTATTTGTGATCATTCTCAGTCGAGTCGAGCCATCAGAGCCCTCACAGTCAAAAGACACAGCGTCAGATTTAAAGTGCTGCAATCTGTCTGGAGTGACGCGCAGAAGAACTGCATCTGAAACCAGGGAAAAAAATCAGAACTGGATAAATATGATGTTTATGTTAAAACAGAATTTCCAGAGTCATTGTCGGTGCTTCCACCTTGTGACAGATTTGCAAGATACGTTCTGGTATTAGCTGGCAAAGTGTGCATTTATGTTAAACTGAACATTTTACGAAATACAACATTAAACAACACTGTACAAACCTAAATGACATCATAGAGACAGACAGATTTAAACGGTTTAAGTCAATGTAAAACTTTGGTCTGTCAATGGAGAGACCGAGGAGAAAAAAATTCTTTAAAAACTTGTACATGTCACTTACCACTCTTCTGAGTATTTAGCAGAGTGAACTCAAGCATCACTGGATGAACAAAGGAGCAAAGTTGAATATCAGACATAGATGGTTTGATATAAATGACGTAAAACAGAAAGAAACAAAGGAAAACGGACACTCAGTACTCACACAGTCGGATGCAGAGAGCTGTGACCTCCATGGTGTCTTGTTGCTGACTGATTATGAGACTGAAAATACAACTCAAGTATACTGTCAGCCTGAGCTTCCTCTTCCTGTGTGTTTTGTCTGTGGTGTTGATGCAAAAACAGGCCACAGTCACAGAGGCTTTAACAACTGTTGAGCTGGAGTTATGTCAATCAGGAGAGACTCCTGACGAATATTTATGTACATGTGCATATACGTATGAGAAGTATGAAAAGTCTTTGGTGATTAGACCTCAGCGTGATGTCATATATTCCAGGAGGGTGGTAAAGACTAAGTAGATTCGGGAACCCCCCCTATGGAGTCAAGACACTGCTGGTGGTGGTGAGAGGACATGAAGAGGGAGCTGAGGATCTGTATGTGAAGAGGAGCTTGTTCTTGGCTCTGGATAAGATGACTGGAGGTGAACGAGTGGAGGAGACCATAAGGATGCCAACTGAACAGCTGACAGCAGCAGGTCCATAGAGAACCTGATCATGTGACCTTCATATTGCATATTAAACATTAACCTACTTAAGGCTTTTAAGTGTATCATCTGCATGCTTTCAGTTCAAATACCTTCATTTTCATGGCTAACGAATCCTACATAGGTAAAACATTGCAACTTTTACCTTAATTGATTGATTTAAGTATTTTTTAAGTTTTAAAAAATGTACAAAATGACTTTACAGGCACCCACTCCTTAAATAGGTTGATGTATATGAGAGGACTGTAATTGGTGATATTGACTTTTTAGTGTTGTGTTTTTAACCCACATCACAACCTGGTTTTCTGTTGACCAGGTGTAGCCATGACTCACTGGTGCAGCATCATGAACAGCAGAGTAATGCCGCTATAGATGTGATATTGTTGGTGCAGTAGGTGACCGTTTCCACCTATTAAATGTTGAAATAAGCAGCATCTCACCACAGCAACTTACCACAGCTCAAGGTCAGAGTTTATTATCAGATGGAGATGCTCGAGTTTAATCAGTGTCAAACTGCTAATGAGCTGTGATAAAAACCTTGTGAGGCAAAAAAAACACTTTCACTTTTGTCACTTTTATTTACTTTCAGACTCTATACAGGCCACAAACACACAGAATAAAAACATGACTGATAGATGTTATAAAAACGGAGAAGTCCTGTTCCACCACTCCCCTGCAGTTAAATAGCAGGCCTGTAATGTGCCTTAATGAACATCTGCTTTGCCACAGCAGTGAAATGCCTGCTCCTTATCAGCTGATTTTGTTGTATTATTTTATAGCCTGTTATAACCCTAACCCTAGCGACTCAATCTAAAATTCAGATGTCCTTACACTGAGACACTCAGGGTGAAACTCAGCTCACTCTGGATAACAGCTACACAGAAAACAAGGTGATTACATTTGAATTAATTGTAATTCATTTCCAGCTTTAGCCTTTTGTTAGTCTGCGTATCATCAGCCCGTCATGTCTGACTAGAATATTACATTGTATTTCGTTTTGTTTTCATCTATTCAGTTGTAACTTTAATGATTTACAGACTTTGGCCACGCAGTCGGATGAGTTGACTGAGATCCTCAACATTCAACAGGTATGTGGTCTCACATTTACTCTAAAATAACTTTCAGGAAATAAAAAGAATCTGTAATAGAAAGAGTCGTGGTCTTTCTCAACCACAGCTTTAGATTACAACAGATAACAGTCAGAGTCTTTTTCAAAGCCTTTGTGTCGATGGGAAAATACATATGGATACAAATAGTATCCTAACGTAAGTCAGTTATGATTGAAATGTTTTTCAGCAGCTTTAAGTGTTGTTTTTTTCTTATTTTTTAGTGTTTGAGCATGTATAAAAACACCTGTTAGTAAGTGTAGCACCAAACGGTTTACTGTGACAGAGTCTATGATTGAAGGGATATCAGATTTTGGAACAAGTATTGTTTTATGTTAATATGCATAATATATCAGATATGAAAGCTTCAAAACCAGTAGCGGATCCTGATATGGGCCGAATGGGCAGCAGAGCGCCGAGCGGAGTGAATGTGGCGGCTGGTTTTGAGCCATGACTCCTTCTATTCTGGCTCCCAATAACACAACAAGACAAACACATTTTAACACTCCTATGGAGCCTACAGCCCTGTGGGGGAGAGGCAGGTTTTGCCTCCAGCTAACAAACTGACATCATTGTGACATCGGCTCTAAAAGGGTCCATTGAGTGTGTGTGCAGTGTTGTGCTGCGCTGCTGTGTGAGCAGCGTGTTACACACTGTCCATAACAATAACTATGTGAGGTAACAGACTGCGTCGGACTGTTCTGTCAGGAAAATGGGGCCGGGGTTGCACACTAGCGTGCTCACCTGTAAGTGCGCGCACGTGTGTGTGTGTGTGTGTGTGTGCGCGCATTGGGGCAGAACTTCGCTGTGCACAATTTAATAAAAGGACAGGATATAGACCTGGGGCGGGCGTCACAGGGGGGTGTCGCCCAGGGCGCCATTTAGGCTAGAACCGCTACTGTTCAAAATACATTTTAAATTCACTATTGTCTCTCAATAAAGGTCTGAAACTACAAAAGTGAAAGGTTTTTACTGAATGATGCACAGGCAGAGAACAAATTGACCAAAGTAAAAGAACAATGTCATCACACTTCATCATTATTTGTAAGAGCTGTCAGCACAGGAGTGAGAATGAAGGAAAAGCAAATATGTTCTCAAAGGTGTTCAGTGTCTAAGAATTAAACAGAGGCTGTAATGCAGCCAGCAGAAAGCCTTAAAACCATAATAATAATAATAATAATAACTTAGACTTATATAGCACCTTTCAAGAGACCCAAGGACGCTTTACAACAACAAAAATAACAATTTAGCAGCCAAAAGCCAGGGCGAACAGATGGCTTTTCCGTGCAGATTTAAAAATGTCCAGTGTTGGCTGCCACACTGAAGGCTCTATCCCCAAATGTTCACCTGCTGGTGTGAGGGACGTTGAGGAGACCCAAGTCAGTGGACCGTAGGCTCTGTGAGTGGGTGTAATCATTGAGTAGGTGTGATAGGTACCGTGGGGCAAGGTCATGCCGAGCTTTCTAGGCGAGGAGGAAGAGTTTGTATGTGATGCGGAACTTGACTGGAAGCCAGTGTAGGTGTTTGAGGATGGGGGTGATGTGCTTCCAAGGCTTGGTCCAGGTGAGAACCCTTTCATCAGAGTTCTGCACATACTGCAGTCTGTCCAAGGCTTTGCTGGGGAGCCTGAACAGGACTCTATTACAATAGTCCAGGCGGGAGGTGATAAATGCATGGATGAGGGTCCCAGCAACAGAGTCTGAGAGTGAAGGCCGGAGTCTGGAGGTGTTTTTGAGGTGGAAAGAAGGCAGATTTAACAACAGATTTTATGTGGGATTCATAGGAGAGGGTGGAGTCCAGGATGACACCCAAGTTGCGCCAAGGTCACGACCTATCAGTGATTTACAGATGTTGCCTGTTTACTGTGTTCAGCTGTGCAGCATGCAGCGGGTAAGTCGTCTTCTGAACAGTGTCACAGTTTACCAACAGTAAAAGTGAGTGTGCTTTCAGGGCTGTGGGCTCTGTAGTGATATCCTGAAACAGAATATCAAGTCTGTTTTAAACCTGTGTAAACAACTTAAATCGATTGTAGCAGAATGAGATTGTATTCATGTTGGGTGTAAGTTGGCCTGCCCTGCTGTAATTAGCCAATCCCTGCAGGGGGCGCAGTCTATAAAAGCAGGTAGCTGTCACCTGAGCGCTCTCATGCTCTGAAGTTAGAGGCACGCCCCGCCCCCTGCCGCCTCACTTCCTGTTTGCTCCGTGTGCGTGTCTGCAGGTATGTTAGGAGTTGCTGTGCTGTTTGTGCTCCTGTTTAGTGTTTGCCGTCATTATAGAAGTTACATTTATCTTTTGTAGAGCTCCGTTTGGTGGGTCCTTCCTCTCCCTTGCGTCGAGCCACTCGCAGGACGCTATGAGTATCTATTCCTCTCCTTAATGCAGACCTGCCAACCTGTACGCATTGTGCGTATCAGGCACGCATTTTGACATCAAAGTACGCTGGTAGGATTTGATGCTCTAAAAGTACGCATATCACTTGATCTCGCATTTTGCCAGTTTTAGTCTATGCAAGTGTCGGGTAAGGTGGTACTTATAACCTTTCTTCAAGGTTGGGAGGTCTGTTAATGCGCAGTACGACGCTGAAGTTAGCTTCCGATTCGCCAGCTTCCGACTTAAGGGGAAAGTTAAGGGGAAATTAACTTGATGTGCAGTGCGACTGTTTGTCCACTGATTGTCTGTTTTTTGTGACACTTCTTGATGTGAAAACATTTTAGAGATTTTAGGGAAGACATTAACTTTGCCTGACACCCACTATTGACTATTATTATTATTATTATTATTATAATTATTATTATTGACTACTGACCCAGTCTAATGTGGTTTTTTTGCTGAAAAAACTGTTAAATGTGTCTTTATTGCATTTTCACAAATAAAATAAAGGTTTCACAAATCAGAAACTGTGTTATAATGAATGTTTAGCCTCTGTAGGATAATCCAGTCCAGATTTGAGAAGTCTAGGTACTAGGGTTGTCAAAAGTATCGATACTCAAGCGCTGTATCCGGATACAATACTAATTTACAAAAGTATCGATACTAACAGTGCACGCCACCTCAGCGCCTGTTGGGTGCGCGCGACGGGTCCGACGGACACGCGCTGTGTAGGCAGCGTCTGGCAGGCACAGAGCCCTCGCTGCAACCCGGCTTGTTGTCATCGCTGTGCATGCATGCACACATTTCTGTTGCTGTAATATGGCCAGCGCGGCTGCAAGATGATCAGAGCAGCCAGTTTTGGTAAAAAATGATAAAGGAAAAAGTGCTCTTTGGAAATATTTAGTGAAGTGAACACAGCACGCTGCAGACGGCAGGTACAGGTACAGCCCCTCCCCTCACTAGCAGCTGAGCAGCTGGTGTCGCCAGCATCAAACTAAAATATAACTTCTAACGTTAATGTGGGAGCTAAGCAGAAAACTTTATCAGTCATGCCCGTCTGTAACATTAATAGACAATGTTAGTTTAACAGGACAACACAATTATGTGTGTCTGAAAAGTTATGTTAACTGTAAAGTCACAGATTGAAGCTGAAAAAACGTTTGGTTTCTCCCGTAACCCCTGGTTCTCTGATCACATAGTGAGGTAGAAACAGGAGCATCCTGAGCCTAAACTACCAACTCTATTTGATCAGCAACGAAAATATGGTGCCAATTCACCAGAAGCACAGAAAATAAACAGGGCTGTAGATAAATACATTTGTATGGACAGATCTTGTTTCTGGTTGTTATTTATTTTGGGGGGATTTTTTGTTGATATCATTGATGTTACTGTTCTGATCTTTATTTAAAAAATGACATGCCTCTTAATTTTTTGCTCAAAAATGGTATCGAGTATCGAATATTTTCCTGGGTATTGATACCGAGTTTGAAATTTTAGTATCGTGACAACCCTACTAGGTACAGTGGTTTTTGATCTGGACCTGGTCCAAAGTGGTCTATATGCTGAAAAAAACGGTGAAATGTGTCTTTATTGCATTTTCACAAATAGAATAAAGATTTCACAAATCAGAAACTGTGTCTGAATGAATGTTTAGCCTCTGTAGAATAATCGAGGCTAGATTTGAGAAGTCTAGGTACGGTGGTTTTTGATCTGGACCTGGTCTAATGACGTCTAATTATAAAACAAAAACGGTGAAATCTCTGCTTTAGCATTTTCACAAATAAAATAAATGTTTCACAAATACAGTAGTGGGTGTCAGGCAAAGTTAATGTCTTACCTAAAATGTCTAAAATGTTTTCATATCAATAAGTGTCACAAAAAAACAGACAATCAGTGGACAAACAGTCGCACTGCACATTAAGTTAATTTCCCCTTAAGTGCCGAATCAGAAGCTGGCGAATCGGAAGCTAACTTCAGCGTTGTATGCACAGTCATGCTATCATGCTGCACCTGTAGTAATCAGCTGTTTTCATTTAGGTAATTAACATAGCTGTGACGTAACTTGCTCCCCTCTTCTTCATGGTGTGCAAACATACTGCTTGATCAGTATGTAGACTATATGGCGCTATTTTTATCTTTTTAAATGATTATTTTGTTACTAATATAAGTTTCCTTTTGTATGCCAGGGTCTGTTTAATTGCTGGGGAAGCTGCTGCTATGCTAACCCTTGTTCAGAAGCGCTGCTGCTTTGCCTACACGGGCTGTGTTCATGCTGCTTCGTCCACACTGCTTCGCCTACACCGGCGTTGCCAGCCGGTGCTTTGCCTTTGCTTAACTTGGCTTTAAATCTACGCTGTCCACCGGTGCCTGCTGTACTGCTGACTGGTTCTTCTCCAACTGCTTCTCCCAACCATCTGCGTATAGCTGGCTGTTATCGTGTGGACTTTATAATTGTGGACTGCATATGGACATAACTAACCGCCGACCTCTTACCCTGGGTTATCTTAATAGTATGAATGAGTGTACAAGGGGTTCATTTTGTTAATTTGTTTAACCATCCCTTGGTAGTCTGGGGCCTTTTAGTGGCCGTTTTGGTAAGCAACCGGAACCAGAGTGAGTGAGACAGGATCCGGAATTCGATGGATGCGCCTTTCCGTCAAAATAAAAGCACCAAGCTAATAAAAATGCGGTGAAACTTTTTAATTTAAAGAATATAATTTACAAGAAAACTCCCAAGCCATTAAGTTAACCTTTTCTTTTGTTGTATTTAATTGTATTACAAGTTATTGTCTGTTTCAGTTGTCTCTAAATGGTCTTGCCCCAGAGTACCTCTCTGAGCTACACACCCAGCCGATCGCTCAGGTCAGCTGACCTGAGGGTTCCCAAAACTAGGCTGAAGCTCAGAGGGGACCGAGCGTTTTTGGTTGCAGCTCCAAAATTGTGGAATGAACTGCCGCTGCACATTAGACAGGCCTCCTCACTGTCTAAGTTTAAAACTCTTCTTAAAACGCACCTCTTTTCTTTGGCTTTTAACACCTCGTAGTTTGTTAATTCTATGTAGTATTTTGTCTTTATTATGTTTTATTGTGTTTATTTTACTGTACAGCACTTTGGAAACCTTTTGTTTATTTAGATTGTGCTTTATAAATAAAATGGATTGGATTGTTGTCTGAAATCGATTTTACTTTGGTGAACACGTTTACTTGGTGAATTCCGGATCCGCTCTCTAGACTGGAGCCAGAATCCAGACAAAATTCAGAGTGAATAGAAACCAGGCTCTTTGTCTTACGTGAAGAGTCTGGTGATGCAAGGCTGATCCCTTGTGGGTGATTTGACTTATTTATGTATCCCTGATTTGCTATTCATTACGCCATCACGTGACTGTTTCTTTCTTTCTAGTAATATATTAGTTATTTTGGTGTAGCTTTTGGTTTATTGTTTGTCACGTGATGTAGATTTTCTTTAAGTGATTCTTTTGTTTATTTCTTTTTGATTACTGTATTTGCTACTGTTTGTTTATTTTGATTCTTTTGATTCAGTCATGAGGATATGGTTTTCCGCTTCCTTGTATTATTCCTTTTCTGAATTTGTTCTGTTTCGTTATTGATAGTGGGATTGTGACAGCTCGTATAACCCTGCATTTACTTGTATAACTAGCTTAGTTGTGGCTGCCAACCACCTATACTAACCCCATGTTTATGTTTTGTTCAATTGTGTGACTGGTTTGAGGAAACCCCCTTTAATGCTTTTGCCCTCTTTCTCCCTTTTCAGAAGCTGAGTGCCTAAGGTGGTGGTACTGGTGCTCCTGGGTGGTGGTATCTCCCTCCTGTGTGTTGTGTTGTGCACCCCTGGTCTTGAGTGTGTTCACCACCGTGTATGAGAGTGTATGAGTGCTCACGTGTGTCTGGGGTGACCTTCCCTGAGTTCCTCATCTACCCTAGTTGACCAGTTGCCCCACTGGTAAGCCTCAGCTCTGATTAGGCCCCAGTTTCCCCTTTTTCACTAAGTGTGTGTGTGTGTGTGTGTGTGTGTGAATAAGATTTGGAACGTTTTAAAAAATTTTGTAATAAAGAATCAATATCTTCTTTTAAACAGAACCACGTCTCCTGCTCATTAGTATAACGAACCTGAGTGTCCTTATCTGTACTGTTGATATTTTGAGGTAAATTACATCTCCCTGGGTGAAATTCCCAGAGTGGCGTTGTCTGGCTTTTTGGTGTTTAGAGTACTACATACCATACATATTGCTACTCTATCATATACATCTTACCTCCTGCAGTTGCTACACTATGAAATGTAATTCAGATGTGGAATATTAGTGACAGTGAGTGGGTTTGCATGGACAGTTTAATTTAAATAATTAAAAGTGATCTTGTAAACTCATTTGGAATGAAAATGGCCAATGCGATTGAAAATTCAATCCGATGTAAGGGGCTGGAATATTCCGTTTCTTATTCCGAATGAGAGAATTTCTCGCACTTGTATACACTCATTCCTCAACTTCGGTATTTTTCGCACTTGTATACACTCATTCCTCAACTTCGGTATTTTTCAACCTGGGCCCTATTTCCCCATGTGTATGTGTGCGTATGATTCATAGGTCTGGGCCCTATTTCCCCATGTGTATGTGTGCGTATGATTCATAGGTACTCGTTCTAAAATTGGTTCAGTATTGAGGGAGGCGGATGCAACCGGAGCCGGGAAACAAGCTAAAACGGTAGATATGGGGGCAAATGCATCCCGTATAAGTTCGCGCATTATAAGTGCTTTTTTTCGCCACTGACCGGTTCAGATCGCCAGTGCTATCTCTGTAAATAGCATATTGTAGCGACGCTGGGGCAGTGGTGAGTGTGGTATGAGTGGAGTCGGCTGGCAGTCAGTGTTGGAGCAGAGAGAGGGAGGGCTGTAAGTGAGTATGTGTGTATGAAGTGTGTGTTTTTTTTTGCCACTGACCGGTTCAGATCGCCAGTGCTATCTCTGTAAATAGCATACTAGCCTGTCCCTTAACTCTGGGCTGTGACGTCATCTCGCGAGAGCTTTGCTCCACTGTGTCTGTAGCTCTCTCTACTCGTGGGGCAGCCGTTTTCTTGAGGAAGAGGTGTTTCGGGATTGGATGTCTTCTCTTCTTCGGCTGGCAGTAGTCATCTTGGGAGAAGTGAGCACTGCAGACCCGATGGTCTGCAAGGCGCAGTGTCTGGACAGGAGTGTTAGCATCCATTTGTAGCACAACTAGCCACAACTTCAGCATCTCGCCGTCCGACAAAGGCAGCCTATGAAAGCTGTACGGGGTGTTGCGCGACATCCTGTTCTTGCGTTCGGGAAAAAGGCCCGTTTATTTGAGCACTCCAAAAACTCCGGTAACACTCCAGGGGGTAGCACGTAAAAGACTCCGTCCTCTGACTCTTCTAGCGTAACACACACACACTTCATACACACATACTCACTTACAGTACCCAGCGGGGCAGCCCTTCCCTTCTCTGCTCCAACACTGACTGACAGCTGACTCCACTCATAGCACCCTTAACACTGGCGATCTGAACCAGTCAGTGGCGAAAAGTACTTTTAATGTGCAAACTTATACGGGACGCATTTGCCCCCGTTACCGTTTTAGCTCATTTCGCTGCTCCGGCTGCATCCGCCTCCCTCAATACTGAACCATTTTTAGAACGAGTTGTACCTATGAATCATACACACACATACACATGGGGAAATAGAGCCCAGGTTGAAAAATACCGAAGTTGTCCTTTAAGTTCATTCCGGTCTTTCTGCGCATGCTCGTTTCCTTGCCCTTCTGCCGTGATGATGTATACTATAGCGCGCATAGCAACGGGCTGAGATAGAGCAGTCACCGGTTTCCATTCGCCACAGCACGGTCTTCTACCTCCCTTCTCCTCCTCAACAGACGGAGCATTAGCAGAACAAGGTTGTTGTCGTACTGCTGCTTCAAGAATATAAGCAAAACAAGCCAGAAAAAGGCACTAAGAACAGCGTCGTCAAGCATCTTGTTATCTGGAGCGAGGACAGAAACCTTCCCTGCCCCAAACCTTGCCCAGACCCGAATAAAGGCGATTAAACTGATCTCCGTGTAAACCCTCATCGGGAATGAATATTTCCCATGTAAACTATCTGGAAAGACTTTCATTCTGAATGATTTCATTCTGAATGAGAAGCCATCATGTAACCGCACCCAATCACTTCAAATTCAGTCACCCTTTATTATGATTATTATTTTATTTTTAAAATGCATTTGAACATGATACTTGTTAGCTTTGACACCCACCTCAGATATTGTAACATGGAATATTGTTTAATGTTTATATGTAGTATTTATCAGATATGATAGCTTTAAATTTACTATTGTCTCTTCATAAAGGTCTGAAGCTACAAATGTGGAAGAATACTACTACTACTACTACTACTACTACTACTACTAATACTATGCACAGGCAGAGAACAAACTGAATGTCAAACAACAAATTATAATGTCATCACACTTAATCAATATTTGTTTTACGTCAGCTTTTACTTAAAAAAAAAAAAAAAAGCCTTTCCCATCTAAGTTCACACTATAATGACTGTGTTGCAGAGCTCCATGATGCTTTTCCACACAGACGACGAGACCTTCAAATCTCATCTCAGACCTCTCAGTGTTTTAATGTTCCATCTTCTCCTGACACACTCCTGTAGAGGTAACTCACACACAAACACAAATATAGGATGACCATCAGAGCGACCACGTTTCATGTCTGTCTATGATCAATGAAGGCAAAGATGCTAACTTGCTAAGGAACATTCCAAGTTATGTTTTGGCTCTAATACAATGACAAAAGGACTTTGTTGCAGCAAAAACATCTACTCTAACTCCACCAAGACGCCAACGTCCTCGCTCCCCTCCTCCTCTGTTAAATGGTATCTCCCAGGCGCACTACGTCATCAAACCATGTGATGTTTGGTATTGCCGGATTCAGGAAGCTCTCAACTTTTCAAAAATAACATCGTTTTTCTTTTATTTCTTATGTATTTTGCACCAGAGCAGCCTAAACACGCAAAGTCCAAAATCGCGATGATGACAAGTCATGTCATGCCGTTTTTTGACGGGAAAAGTTAAAGGATTACTCGCGATCTTATGTGGAGCTGTTAGCGGGGACTTAGCTGGTTTATCAAAGACAAGAGTCTCACTCCTACCACTATTTTTGGCTGAGATATACCGTCTAGAAAGTGTGATCATAACTTTCACGTTTCATATGGCTTTATTTGGTGATATTTTATGGTGTTTCTGTGTCATAAACAACATCAGCTATCATAATCACACCTGATTTCAATAAGGTACAATGTTTGAAGCTGGCTGAGTGTTGTTTGATCACTGACAGTACTGTTTTGAAGTGGAGTGAGCGCTCTTGTCATTTGGAGCTCCACCTGGATCTTTTCATGGAAAAAACACTGTAGAATGGTCATACTTTGAGCAGTCTTCTTCAAATTTGAAACACATCTTCACTGATAGTGTGCCTACAGCCCCACAGTGTCATTTACCTGCTCAGATGAAGCCACAGACAGTTATTCATCCTGAAACTCATTTTTTACTGACATCAGAGGCCCATTACTCTGTCTCTGTATCACCTAGAGTGTTTCTGACACTTTCACAAGAAACTTAAGGGAGTTTTCTTTCTGGGAAGACCTCATGCATGCATGTAGTCAGACCGGTTCAGAAGCTACAATTATTTTAATTTGGGTATGTCATTTTAGGCGTTTTTGCTATAAAATGGGGTGTAAGCACAGTATTGCTTGTTTATGGATAAAAACAAAAATCTGACGTCACACTTCAGTCTCAGGAAACCTCTCTCCCTTTTTATTACTGCTGCCCTGACCAGAAGAGTTTGGATCATTTATTTTCTTTAGAAACAATAACACATTTGTCTTTCCAGGTCAGTCTCAGCTGATTGGCTCATCTCAGCCAATAGTAGCAATGGTTGGTGATGACATAATTTTGCCATGTCATCTTGAACCTGCAGAGGACGTTGTTACCAGGCTGTTGGAGTGGATGAAATATGACCAGAATCCTATATTTGTCCATGTTTGGGCTCGTGCTCAGGAAATCTTATATACTAAACATCCACCCTACAAAGGAAGAACATCTCTGTTCACTGATGAACTGAAGAGAGGAAACATTTCACTAAAACTCTCTGATGTGAGACTTTCTGATGCAGGAAGATACAGATGCTACATTCTAAGACTAAATATGGCCTCTTTCATTGAGCTTGTTGTTGGTAAGTGGACACATAGTGTATCTACCTGTGGTCTGTGCATTCATTGATAGATTGTGATCAACACAGGTTTCAGCCATTGACACCAGGAAATGAAAGGATTAAACATTTTTTTAAACCGTTCAGTTCAGGTCCACCGTGTAATCTGTCATATCTGTTGGCCAAGTCATGGCATGATTTTATCACTCAACAAGCGCCTAATCTGACACAGTGACTGTCGGAACAGACAAAAATGTTGGGTAGTCTGAACCCAGCATTACTCCTAGGTCATTAAATACTAGTGCTTTGTCGCGTC
This sequence comes from Epinephelus moara, assembly GCF_006386435.1. Taxonomy (NCBI): domain Eukaryota; kingdom Metazoa; phylum Chordata; class Actinopteri; order Perciformes; family Serranidae; genus Epinephelus; species Epinephelus moara. Next base: position 34,385,990 of record NC_065522.1, on the reverse strand, counting down.
CCTTGTTGTGCAATACAGATGGATCTTCACTGTCTTTATGAGACCAGCTGGGCGTTCAGCTTTCCCCCAGGAGACCACAGTTTGTGTCCCGTGTGACATCAAAAGTCATTGCTATTTTAATTTATGTACTTACCTCAGTGACATGACAAAGCATCTGTACTTGATGACCTCAAATCAAATCAAATCACGTTTATTTATAAAGCACATTTAAAAACAACCAGAGCTGACCAAAGTGCTTTACAGAACATGTGAGTCAACGTCAGATATCAATTAATCAACGAAATCAGCATAATGTAGTGCAACAAGGACCAGTTAAGGACAATCAAATGCCAGGGAATACATATGAGTTTTTAGTTTTGCCTTGAACATACCTACAGGGGAGGCACATTTGGAAGAAAAAGGTAAAGTGTTCCACAGCTTGGGAGCGGCCACCGCAAAGGCCTGATCTCCCCTGCCCCTTGACTTTGAACGAGGGACAGCCAGGAGCAGCTGGTCTGAGGATCTGAGAGGTCTGGGGTTGGTGAGGGGACACAGGAGCTCAGAGATGTACTGGGGTGCCAGGCCATGTAGGGATTTGAAGACAAACAGTAGGATTTTGAATTCTGTTCTGAACTTGACCGGAAGCCAGTGCAGAGATGCCAGGACAGGTGTAATGCTTTCTCTCTTTTTTGTGCCAGTTATTAGTCTGGCAGCGGCATTCTGCACCAGCTGCAGACGAGACAGGGAAGACTGGTTGATGCTGAAATAAAGTGAGTTGCAATACTCGAGGCGAGAAGAAATTAGGGCGTTAGTTACGGTTTACAGATCGGTAAGTGAGAGGAATGGTTTGACTTTGGTGATATTTCTGAGATGGAGAAAACAACCTTTAAGCTCGGCGTTGGTTTGTTTTTCAAATTTGAGTGATGAATCAAATATGACACCAAGATTTCTGGCATGGGAGTGAAGGTTGGGTGCCAGGGACCCTAGATGGTGAGTAATGTCCCCGGTAATGTTTGTGGGACCGAATAGGACTACTTCGGTTTTACTGTTTTACTGGAGACAGTTGTCGACATCCAAAGTTTCACCTCCTGGAGACAGCGAAGGAGGGACTGAACTGAGCTGCTGTTGTCACCAGATTCAAGTGGGAGATATAACTGGGTGTCGTCAGCGTAGCAGTGGTATGAACTGTTGTGCTTTTGAGAGATTGGGCCTAAAGGGATCCTGTTTAAAGCAAAAAGTATTGGACCTAGAATGGAGCCTTGGGGCACTCCACATGTAATGGGAGCAGAGGAGGAAAACCAGTTTCCAGTGCTGACGGAGAAGGATCTATCTATAAGATATGACTCAAATCACTGGAGGGTGCTGTAAGAACAGTGTCCAGGGGGCAAGAACTGGGCTTTGTGTGCGTGACTATGGCTTTGATGTGAGCAAGAGAAACAGGCTTGAACTTATTTAGGACAGCAGAGCACTGAGAGGGAGTGTACGGGCCAAGGACAGGAGGTGAAATGGGAGATCTGATGTAAATTTTGCTTGTGAAAAAGGGCAGAAAGTCTTCACAAGTAATAATATCATAATAATAATAATAACAATAATAATTATTCATAAAGTGCTTTTCAAAAATAAGTTACAAAGTGTGTTACATATTAAAAGACAATAAGTAGGCAGTTAGTGAAATAAAATGAACAAAAAATAAAAGACAAAATGAGAAACAATAAAAGCAAACAGATAATTCAAATTAGTCAAAAGCAAGTCTGAAGTAGTGAGTCTTTAAAAGGGACTTAAAAGAAGACAATGTGTTAGCTTCCCTGATCTCCTCCAGCAGGTCATTCCATAGATGAGGGGCTCGAACAGAAAAGGCCTGGTCACCCTTGGTCTTCAAGTTGGACCAAGGGATGGCCAGGAATACCTACCAGAGGATCTCAGATTGCGTTCAGGCTCATATGGGGTCAGGAGATCAGCTATATATTCCGGGACTAGCCCCATACAAGCCTTGAAAGTAATTATTAAAAATTTAAAATCCACTCTAAAACGGACTGAAAGCCAGTGGAGGGATTTTAAAATCGGTGTGATGTGTTCTCTCCTGTTGGACCTGGTAATGAGTCTGGCTGCAGCATTCTGAATCAAATGTAATTTGTTTAGGTTATGATGTGTAAGGCATGAGAAAAGAGCATTGTAGTAATCTAACTGGGATGAAATAAATACACGCATGACTAAGTTTTTTGTTAAAAGAAATTATCTGATTTTTGAGATTTTTTGGATTTGGAAGAAAAATGATTGGACAACTGAATTTAAATGCTGATCGAAATTGAGGTGGCTATCAAAAGTAATACCGAGGTTTCTGCAAGAGTTAGTAATGTGGGATGAAAGGGGACTGAGATGGGAGGCAACATGCGATGAGTCTGGACCGATGATAACTTCTGTCTTATCTGAGTTGAGCTGTAGAAAGTTTGATGCCATCCAGTTATTGATGTCTGCAATGCACACGTGGAGGTTGTTTAATCGGTCGGTGTTGCTATTGTCAAAGGAAAGGTATAATTGAGTATCGTCGGCATACAAATGGTAATTATTATTGTATTTTGTGATAATGTGACCGAGGGGTAACATGTAGATTGAAAACAGCAGTGGGCCAAGAACAGAACCCTGTGGAACTCCATATTGTAATGGTATTGAAGATGATTGACAATTTCCGATTTCAACACAGAATGACCTTCCAGACAGAAAAGAACAAAACCAATCTAAAACCGACCCTGAAATGTCCACCCAATTTTTAATACATTCAACTAAAATGCTATGATCAACAGTGTCAAAAGCTGCAGACAGATCCAGCGGGAGTAAAACGGAGTGTTGACCACAAAAGTGGCTGTGGTTTGTACATGGCAGGCAGTGGCAACTGGGTTAAGGGCTGAGTTTGTTGTGTCAAATAGTATTTTTGGAGAGTGAGAATTACTGGAAATAATATCGGTATTTAAGTATGTAAGTATTTTGCTCTCACTGCTTGACAGACCGCTGGTAGTTGGCAAGAGAGGTTCTTAAGAGGTCAAAGGACACTTGGAGCCTGTGTTTTCTCCACCTCCGCTCTGCTCTCCAAATTACACAAAGTGGTGGTGCCAGGTGGAAACATGGATATTGTGTTTTAGGTATGAGAGGTTATTTATGTTTCCACCTTTGAATCTGCCCTGTGAGTGAGGAAACCTGGTTGTAACAATGGTCTGAATAGGGAGACCTGTCGGGGGTGTTAATAAAAGGTGGGGCCAGCAGGGGGAGAGGGAAAGTCAGAGGAGGCACCATAGAGGAAGAGGGAGGTGCCAGTGAGCTGGGGGTAAACAGTCAATCATGTGGACGTGGGCGTGATTGAACGGTGTGCTGCACGTTAGCCACTAGCATGCGGCTACCCAGCTTGTTGGGGTGGATTCCATCTGCTTTAAGAAAGGAGGAGCGGGTCCAGAACAGATAAGTTAAAATTAGTTTTGGTTAAGTCGGACTGTTTGGGCGCAGTGTCATTTATTCCAGCATGGAGTATTACGGAGGTCGGCAGAGACTGCAGCAGAGGAGGGAGTTTAACCAGGACATCGGGGACAGTGGCTCCGGGGAAACAATGTGTCGCTGCATTGAAGAAACGAATGTGTCTGATGATGGATTACAGTTGTACATTTTTAATGTGTATTTTTTTTTTCTTTTTCGATTGTAGCCTAATGCAGACTACTTTCCTTTTGCTCATCACCAGGTGCTGTGTCCTCACCTGTCATCAGTTTAGTAGGGATTGATAAAGCCACCGGAGGAGTGGTGCTAGACTGTGAGTCTGCAGGCTGGTATCCAGAGCCTGAGGTGTTGTGGCTGGCTGGTGAGGGAAAGCTCCTCTCTGCTGGACCTACAGAGACAGTCAGAGGTCCTGATGACCTCTATACTGTCAGCAGCAGAGTGACTGTGGAGAAGAGACACAGCAACAGCTTCACCTGTAGAGTCCAACAGAGGAACATCAACCAGACCAGAGAGACACATGTCCAGATTCAAGGTTAACATGATTATATATATATATATATATATAAACTATATATATATATATGGGTTTTTTTGGGGGTTTTTTACGTTTTCACTAGAGACACACATCTATATTTTGGGTAAATATGTTGTTTTTTATGTGATCACTTTTTCACTTTAAATAGCTGAGGTCTGGTTTTAAATAAAAGCCATATAATTCTGTGTTTCATCATTTCAGATGATTTCTTTTGGACCGGTTTGTATGTTAATTTGGGTTTTTGGATTCTGTTGATTCCGTTACTTTCCTTTGCTGTGTGGACATGGAGACTGAACATAATCAGTAAGTCACAAAATAATTGCAGTGCTTTGTGAATGTGAAGTGTCAGGTAACAGTGATATGAATTGTGCAGTTTTGTAAATTAAATTTCATTAGATGAACTGACAGTATTCCATGGGTTATGCAGCTGGAAAAAAATTGGTATCATGTCTAATTATATCTTCAATCAAACCCAGTGGCCAGGTCTTATTTCTTTAAATTTAGTCGTATAGCTTATTTTAGACTCAAGTGTCTCACATGCTGTGATACTATAGATATATAGATATACATATACATTTTATTTATGCATGAATCAAACTGCCTTTATGTTTAACAGAGACTAGGAGAAGCAACTGTGATGAAACTGGTGATTAAGAAAAAAATGAAGAGAATGTTTTGAATGACAAGTAAACCTATTGATCAAGATGATAAGAAACACATACTCTTTCACACAGTAGTCATGAATGACAAACATATTTCTGAGGTACAAAATGAAGATAATACTTATACTTACATGTATCAGATCTTGCTGTGTAAAATAATTTTCTTTTGGGGTGACACTTAAGATATAGTCTGTGTGGTCCACAAAATATAAATTCCTGACAGTCACAGTTGATAAAATTCAAAGGTTCCCATGAAATTCCATGGGAAATGAATGCGGCACATTGAATATTTTTTTTATCACAGATGGAGCTAATCCTCACCTTAATCCTGCTACAGACCAGGATTGCCCGGCAGCATAAGTTACCATGGTTACTAGGCTGGGATTCAGGTTAACTACTTTGATGGAACAGAGTTGTGGCTCAGGCTGATGGAACGGAACCTGGAGTTTAGCTCAATGTATCAAGCTTAGCCAGAACTATGGTTTCCATGGTTACCGATGTGAGGCTAATCTTTAGGCCAAAACACACCGGCGGCATCATTGACGCAAGTCAAGTACCGCCCCCAACACACACAAAAAGCGTTGCACTGCGGGGCATCAACCTGATTTCTATTGCACGCTGCAGTCCGCTAGGCTGGGAAGTACAAAATAGCGCTTTTTCAAGGGCAGCAACGCTGGAAAAATAGGACAATAGCGTAAAGTGCTGTGGCGCGGCGTGTCCGCGCGTCGAGACACCGCCGGTGTGAGTTTGTAAATAGAAAATAATGGGGGCAGCTGTTCTGACGCGCGTTGTATGCCACCGGTGTGTTTTGGCCTTTAGCCACTTTGATAGAACAGAACTCACATTTGCCAGACTTGGCCACTTTAGCCTGGATTTGCCTTTAGCCTGCTTGATGGAAAACCCCACTGGTGTTCTTCCACGGTGTCCACAGTGTTGCACCACCACGTTTCTACTGTAGCCCAGAATGGACAAACCAAACATTGGCTCTAGAGAGAGCGTATCATGTTCAAAGGCCACCATTTTGGGGTAGAGTTGACAGCAGGAGGAATAATCCTTCTTTACAGTGAATATGCAACAGGTACTGTTCAGAAGCCTTTATACTGACTTTCTCTAATCTGTGTTTTGTGTGTCCAGCAGAATGACAGCAGCTCTGCCAGTCAAGGACCATGAGAGAGAGAGAGTTACCATCTGTCAAACCTAAATGTATTGAGTGATAAATATTGTTGTAAACATTGTACATCAACAACATGACTCATGTTCTCCTCCTAAAAACTGATATTGTACAGTAGTGATGCACATGATTAATATATTTTGCTTCTTGTGTTATTTTCAACTATGTAAAACATGATTTATTCAAATTGTGGTGAACAATTTGCATTTGTTTTATTCCTGTATATACATATTACATTTATTTATATTTATTATAGATTTATATTTAAAGGGAAAATATAAATCTGAACTCTCAAATATTATATTAGATCTTCACAGATCTTTGTTGCTCTGTGTCGTCTATGTCTACTCCATTTGTCCACTCCAATTTCTGCAAAAAGGAAAAGATGCATGTTTCATTTCTACTCAGTGGAAATCAATGCTGACTTTCCACTCTTGACAATATTTGCTCTAAGACGTATAAAGTCCACATTTTTTCTTTTATTTGTCCTGTGAGATACAACTATACAGTATATAATGTGACAGCCCTGTTGCCTTCCTGCTCGGGCTGTCCTTTCCTTTTAAGGACAGAAGCAGGGAATCACTGATTAACTCACTTCAGGTGTGCTGCTGCTCCTCAGCTGTGTAAGCTGCTGGAGTCAGTCAGTCTCTCACCCTGGGCACATGGTTTGTTGTTTGGTTTTGGTTTATTTGCTTTGTTCATTACACTTCACCTTACACTCACACAACACACTACTGAAGTTACTGATTTACATACTTTGTATTGCATTGGTTACATTTATATTTTGTGAAATAAATATGAAGTCAAAAGTCATGTGTGTCCTCTCCTCTTTGTCCCTCCCTTGAGCCGCGCTGTGACAATAAGTAAAGATATTATTTTGTATTCAAAGAGTGACATTTGGACATTATTTGATATTTTTGCAAAAATGCTGAAAAACTTTCACGAACTGAAACCACTCAATTCTTTTTCTATTTACACACTGGTTATTCAAATGTCTGTGTAATTTTTATTATTATTTATTTTGCTTAAATGCTTTAAAAAAGGAAGTAGCTTTAAGTTCTAAATTATTCTGTCTATGAAATCCGTTGGGAAAAAAAATGAATCAATGAATCTCAGTGAATTTTTAATTTTGAGAAAAATCAAGTGAAGAAATAATTAAAATCAAGTGAAGTGATCACAGAGCTTCTAACAATACACAGGATGAAACAGGAAAACACACATTGTCATTTTCTATTCTTGCCTCCTTAAATACAGCACTTGAGTAAATATATTTGGCTTTATTTCACCACTGCTGCAGGAAAAAAAAAAACTGTAATACTAAAAAGTGTAATTGGGTTAATGCTCTGTGTCCAGAGGGAGCCACAAATCATCATGGATGGAGTATTGAACAGGCCTATTAGGCACGGGCACAGGGGCCCAAACTGTAAAGGCCCCCTGGTCATTACTTACAAAATGTATCCAAAATTAACACACTCAACAAAATCCCAATAGACACATAACAACATAAAAACAGTCACAAAGAAAGTAAGTTACCTCACAGAGTCACAAAATAACAACAAAAAACCCATACGGTGGAGAGGTTGTGGGGTGTATGGTGAGTGTGTATCTGTGCACAGGAGCCTGTTGTTTTATATTTCACCCATACTTGTGCCATGCAAACTGATCACAGTGCTGCTGCAGATGCAGCCGTTTGCAGACACACATGTCCTGTTAAAGCCACAGTCAGCATCATAATACAGTACACTAAGGTCTGAACTCATCAAAGCTTCTTTGGATTCTCCTCTTTAAATCAGGCAGTCTGTCTGTCCTGTACACTCACTTTATAGAAAGGCCTCATACTGTAGATTAGATTAGCTTCAGCTTAATTGTCATTGCAGAGAGTAAACATGCCATAACCATGACAACTTAATGCAGTGAACGCATTACACTGCAGAACAGACACTGAAACAACTGAACTGACTAAAACTTCCTGTTCTGCCCCCAGCAGTAAGATAATACACTAACGTCTAGTTGATACTGGAAGTGAAACTTAGTGTAGGCTGTAAAAGCAGAACCAGATCCTCTACTGAGTTTAATAATGTGGCTTACAACATGACTTTGTCGCCGTTCAACTCTGAAAACACATGTGAAAACACTGAGAGGCTCTTTTGGGAAGTTCAGCGGGAAATGAATGAACTGTTAGGATATCCTTTGTAATACAAACTAAATGTAATGCAGCCAGTAGAAAGCCATAAACCATGGTGAGATATCAAGTCTGTTAAGGATGTACAGTCTTTGGCCGTTTAGTCTGTTCAACTGACAGCATGCAGCAGGTACGTCGTCTCCTGAATGTATTTTTACCTGTTTTATATGTTTCAGCTAATTTATATTATAAAACAGTGTCACAGTTTACAGACAGTAAAAGCAGGTCTGCATTCAGAAACAGATTTAGTCTTTTTTAAACCTGTGTAAGAAGGTTAGATCTATGAAATGTATTTCAGATGTTGAATATTTGTGACACAATGACTTCAAATTGGATCACCTTTTATCGTGATTATTATTTCATCTTTAAAATACATTTGAACATGATGCTTGTTAGCTTTGAAAATTTGAAAATGTTTACAGTTTTCAAAAGAGTCACTGGTCTCTCATAGAGAGGGCTGTGACGGGGTCTAAACTATTGAACTGTAAGAATCGGAGCAAACTTTTAAAGGTCTTTGACAAGTTGTCAAGAAAAGTGAACTCATGACTCAGTTTTGATGGCAACATACATGGATGTTATTGTGTGGCCAAAAGTGAAAGTTTAACTGTATTGATATATATGTGTAACTTCCTAGAGGGGCTCAGTAGATGGCAGCAAAGTTATTGTTTTGATCGTTTGAGCAGCATAAAAAGCCTAAACGTGATGTTCAGTGTGTAACTCAACTCTTTGGATTGACTGCTGTCTGATGCTCCTCAGGAAATTACAACAACTGTTTTTAATGCCAAAGGTTTACATGGAAAAACTGCTGTAAACCTCTCCCCTCTGTGTTCACACTATAATGACTGTGTTGCAGAGCTCCATGATGGCCCTCAGATATCATCTCAGACCTCTCAGTGTTTTAGTGCTCCATCTTCTCCTGACACACTCCTGTGAAGGTAACTCACACACAAACACAACAAATTGCATGTGTGAAGTACTGGTGCAAAAAAACAAAACAAAAACAAACAAATAAAAAAGAAGAAATAAGCATGCGCTTTGCCAGGAGGTTTCTATCTGCCAGCACCAGAGGCAGGGGCTGGACTCAAATGCAGTCGTCAGGCAAACAACTACTTTTAATCACCATGGGCCACATTTAAAAACTAAAACATACAGTTATTAACAATAAATAGAAATAAACATGTCTTGCAAAAGGGTACTTCTATGGAGAGGACAAAAGGGCAGGTGCTTGAGAACCACCTGGCAACTTTAAAATCTGAGATCACACTTCAGTCTCAGGAAACCTTTGTCTCATTGTGTCATATGGATTACTGTTAATTTATTATGCTGATCTGTTCTGTACGACATCTATTGCACGTCTGTCCGTCCTGGAAGAGGGATCCCTCCTCAGTTGCTCTTCCTGAGGTTTCTACCGTTGATTCCCCATTAAAGGGTTTTTTGGGGAGTAGTTTTTCCT
>NC_065522.1:34370818-34375316 GCF_006386435.1 Epinephelus moara | reverse complement strand
CCCTTATAATCTCAGCTGAGAGAATCCCTCCATTTTCTAAATAGGCCTTTATTCTGAAACATTTGTCAGAACTTCCTGTGGAAGATACAGTAGCTTGATAGTTTACGTATGGCGCTTCAAATGTAGCTCCTGCCATCTGCTGACGCTTTTAGGTGACTACAACAACATGTTCGCCGGGCCATGAACACACACAGTGACTCAAATAATAGTAAAAGTAATAAAAACAGGACAAGAATAACCCGATGACATCACACACGTCCTGAAAGACGACCGGGGATAATTGGTGAGTACCAGCGTGTAGCGTGTACCAGGCATAATGCAAGTCCTGAGTCTGAAATATGTCTGTCAGCGACCTGTCTGCCACCTATTTAGACTCCACCGTAGACAACGGCAGCATTTCTCCAACCACGTAGCAAGCGTCAAAGCTCCGTGGCTTCTTTCAGACTGATAGGTTTAACGTTATCTCCGTTATTAGAACCAAACGACAGCCGTTGCTGTTTCAGAGCTGAAGGACCAGCGTTCTAAAAGTAACGGAAGTAACTGATGTCTTGTTTGAAAATGTACTTAAGTATTTGATTACTCAAACAGCAAACTAACACGTTAGGTTACTCGTCACTGCAAAAAGTAATCAAAGTACTCTAACGCATTACAAAGTAACACGTTATACCCAACTCTGATGTTGATAGGCCAACTCAAGTAACACCGTATTATTAATGAAAATAATGATTGTTACAAGTGAAACACTAAACGTTTGCCTTGAAATAGGAAACAGGATTTAAAAAAGTTGCCTACAGGAAGTCTGCAGTTGGACATTTTTATTTGTACATATTTTTTGATTGTAGCCTAATGCAGACTACTGTTTTATTTATTTATTTTATTTTCCTTTTGTGTATCATCAGGTGCTGCGTCCTCACCTGTCATCAGTTTAGCAGGGATTGATAAAGCCACCAGTAGAGTGGTGTTACAGTGTGAGTCTGCAGGCTGGCATCCAGAGCCTGAGGTGTTGTGGCTGGACGGTGAGGGAAAGCTCCTCTCTGCTGGACCTACAGAGACAGTCAGAGGTCCTGATGACCTCTATACTGTCAGCAGCAGAGTGACTGTGGAGAAGAGACACAGCAACAGCTTCACCTGTAGAGTCCAACAGAGGAACATCAACCAGACCAGAGAGACACACATCCAGGTTCCAGGTTAACATGTTTTTTTTGTTTGTTTGTTTTTTGACATTTTCACTGTTTTAGTGTGTAGTTAGAGACACACATCTATATTTTGGGTAAATATGTTATTTTTATGGTAGCTAAAATGTTTTTTATGTGATCACTTTTTCACTTTCAAATAGCTGAGGTCTGGTTTTAAATAAAAGCCACATAATTCTGTGTTTCATCATTTCAGATGATTTCTTTTGGAACAGTTTTACTGTTATTGCTGTTGGTCTGGCTGTTATTTTGGCTGTTGGTGTGGCTGCTTGGATCATCATGTTGATTCGGATACCTCTCTCTCTTGTGTGGAAATGGAGATCAAACAAAAATAGTAAGTCACAAAATAATTGCAGTGCTTTGTGAGTGTGAAGTGTCAGGTAACAGTGATATGAATTGTGCAGTTTTGTAAATTAGATTTCATTAGATGAACTGACAGTATGTTAATGGGTTATGCAGCTGTAAAAAAAAAAAAAAAAAAAAAAATTGGTGGTATGTCTAATTTTATTTTCAGTCAAACCAAGTAGCCAGGTCTTATTTCTTTAAAGGAGCAATAAGTGAAATTCATCATTTCTAGATTGCAGGAATTAAAAAATGCTATGTGAAGAACTAGAGGTGTAATTTCATCTGGCGTATAGCATGACCTCACACACCCTCTCTCTGTGTTGATCTCCAGCCCCCCAATGGCAGTGCGTGTTTTCGAAGTGAAATGGCGGAGTCAAATGTCTGTTTCAATTAGTGTTACAGCAACGTTAGGCACATGTCACTATGTCGATTCAATTAAATTTAATGTTACAATCGTAGCATGGGTTAATGTCCGGAGCTTGAGTTAGCGGCTCTGTCCCAGCAATGGGTCAGGCGTTTCGGTTGTGTTAGGTGAGTAGCTCGGCAGCCCAGCTAACATTTGCAATTAGCATTGTAAAATGTAGCCTGGCGGCTGTGTTTAGCTATTCCCCTGCCTACTGCAATGATGATGGTACCTGTAATAAATGTAATATACTTGCTAAGATGGAGGCGAGGCTCAGTGACTAGAAGAGCTGGTAGAAGCGCTCCATAGCTGCAAGCTACTCCAGTAGCCGTAGTAGCTCTAGTGCTAACTCTGGGAGCTAACGCTAACATTCCTCTCTTCTCCGTGAGCCCGCCAGGCTCCACGCTAGAGCTCGCCGGAGCCGAGAAGCAGGCTCCCGGAACGTTAGCATGGCAGCCGACTGGTGCTAACGCTAACGTCCCCACGCTTCTCGGCTCCGACTCACTGAGCCTGGCGGAGAAGCGTGGGGACGTTAGCACTAATGGGCTGCCATGCTAACGTTCCAACTCTTCTCCGTGAGACCGTGAGCCCGGCTCCCGGCTCAGTTGGAGTTGGAGCGTTAGCGTGGTAGCCGAGTAGTGCTAACGCTAACAGGAAAGCAGGGAAATAGCTAAACACAGCAGAGACCGAGAGTGAGTGAAAGACATTGCTAACTGCTAAACTAAGTTGGCTGTTTAGGTTTTATTTCCTCGCCCCTGTGGCGAGTGAATCTGCCTGCAGTGAAAGCGGGGGCTAACCGGTGCTTCCTCCTCATGCTCCACTTCACTCAGCTGCTAACACAGCCAGTTAGCCTCCGCTAGCTTCCCAGCTAGCGGCTCTCCGTTTGGATCCAACCGGAGCACCGAGCCCTGGTTTGTTATTCAGGTTAATGTGGGAAGAAGCAGCGGGTATATCGGGCAGCTGAGTGAAGCTGAGTGAAGCTGAGTGAAGCGGAGCCTGCGGAAGAAACACCGGGACCGTCTGGATGTGATAGTCTGTGGAGGTGCTGCGGTGCTCGACTGCACAGACGAAGCGAGTGGGGTGGAGGTGGAGAGCAGAGGTGGAGGGAGGAGTGGCTCATGACACACTTTGTTTTGCTCTACAGGCAGTGCACAACAGCAAACCTAGCGGTGAAACGATTTCGCTTTTTGCCCCTTTAAATTTATTCTTATAGCTTCTTATAGAGTTAAGTGTCTCACATGCTGTGATACTATAGATAATACATATGTTTTATTTATACATGAATCTGACTGCCTTTGTTTTCAACACAGAGACCGGGAGAAGCAACTGTGATGAAACTGGTGATAAAGAAAAGGAGATCTGCTCAGACACAAACATAAGTGATAATCAGAATGTTTCTGAAGAGGTAAGAGACCGGCTCATGACACATGAAACAGTGCAAATGAACGGTTTGAGCAAGGGAGAAGAAAAAGAGAAAACCAAACATGTAAGAAACAGGAAATAGATTTCCAGTATAAGTAATGAAAACTACAGGATGGTGAAAGACAAACCAAAGTCTGATTTAGGCAGTTATTAATTGTTATTAACATGTCCAGCATCTTATATTTCCTCTCTGCTCTCCAGCTGTGTGAGTGCAGGCCTCATTTGAAGTGTCCCATGAAGAATGAGGACTCTGAGAAACTAACTAATGTGAGAGAGCATGGGGAACACGCTAACATCCAGGTAAGGACTACAGAGAGGAGGAAGATGCTGAAGAGTTAAAGTTTGTCTTTGTGTTAGCTGGAGAACAACCAACAATCAACAAACGCACACAAACACACACACACACACACACACACACACACACATGTAGCATAAAGATTGCCTAATCTGTGTTTTGTGTGTCCAGCAGAATGACAGCAGCTCTGCCAGTCAAAAGGACCATGACAGAGAGAGTTACCATCTGTCAAACCTAAATGTATTGAGTGATAAATGTTTTGTTGTAAACATTGTACATCAACAACATGACTCATGTTCTCCTCCTAAAAACTGATATTGTACAGTAGTGATGCACATGATTAATATACTTTCATCTTGTGTAATTTTCAACTATGCAAAACTTGTGGTGAACAATTTGCATTTGTTTTATTCCTGTATATACATATTACATTTATTTATATTTATTATATATTTATATTTAAAGGGAAAATATAAATCTGAACTCTCAAATATTATATTAGATCTTCACAGATCTTTGTTGCTCTGTGTCGTCTATGTCTACTCCATTTGTCCACTCCTATTTCTGCAAAAAGGAAAAGATGCATGTTTCATTTCTACTCAGTGGAAATCAATGCTGACTTTCCACTCTTGACAATATTTGCTCTAAGACGTATAAAGTCCACATTTTTTCTTTTATTTGTCCTGTGAGATACAACTATACAGTATATAATGTGACAGCCCTGTTGCCTTCCTGCTCGGGCTGTCCTTTCCTTTTAAGGACAGAAGCAGGGAATCACTGATTAACTCACTTCAGGTGTGCTGCTGCTCCTCAGCTGTGTAAGCTGCTGGAGTCAGTCAG